>NC_053442.1:42761848-42964742 GCF_007990345.1 Gossypium hirsutum | reverse complement strand
TGGGGTAGTGCTTATTGTAGATAATAAAATAAAGGGCATGGGCAAAAATATGTGTAGTGGTAAAAAATAAGAAAGCAAGGTGTGTGTGATTGTCCCCCCATTGCTATGAGTGAGAAGAAAAAAGGAAATTTGTCCTCTCTTTTTCTTTTTGGCCGAAAATTCTAGGAGAGGAGGTTTTGCTTCATGTTTGGTTTGAAGGTTAGAGGGGTTGGCCATATTGTATTAGTTGCTCAAGAGCTTAGAGGACCAAAGTTGGATAAAGGAAAGGAAAAGTGATCGAATAGCCGCCGAATCGTTCGACAACATCGAGGTAGTTTTAAGTGATTAACGTTGAGTAAATTCAATCATAATAGGACATAATGGTTGATTAATAAGATATGATGTGGCCATGATATGTCTTAAACTCAAATGGTAAGTTCATATGTGTTTGACTTGGAATTTAAGAGCAATTGTAATAATTTGCTTGGAAGCAGCAGTAACGTGATTTTAGAAATCACTATAAATTGTTGGTGGTGGAATTATAGGCTAATAAAATATGTAATCAAGGCTTAATTGTCTAGTTTCTTATAAAGAGACCTTGTGAGCAAAGAAATTTCCTATAAAGAGATATTTAAAGTTGTGTGAACGGTTCAGAATGACTCCGAAATCCCCTGTTCTGTTTTTAGAAATCATTATAAATTGTAAAAATGGTTATAAGATAAATTTATATGCTTAGACTCCTTAATGAGTCTATTTCAAATGAATCAAATACAACACATTTGAATTCTGTAAAATGAGAAATTTGATTTTATGAAGAGTGTCAGATTAGTCAAACAGTGAAACAGGGGAAACTTTAAGAAAATCTGGTATTGATTGGCCAAACCTAAAATTCTGGAAATTTTATGGAAGGAAGATATACAAGTATATATTCAGGAAAATTAACGTCAAGTGATTTGGAGTTTGTAGCTCCGGTTATAAATAATTTAGTGAATACTGCTCAGGAAAACAGCTCGTAGTGAATATGTGATTTTGTTGTAAACATGGATAAAACTTGTTTTAGTTGCTCATAAGATATTGATTAAACCCATACTTGAATTCTAAATCGTGATATTGTAAGCTTATGAGTATTTGAATATGAAATGATAGTTATGGCGTAAAATTGAATTATTCATTGGAAAGTGATGGATGTAGATTCGGCCAAGACCAAGTCTTGTACATGATATATATGTGGTATGTGAAGTATATTTGAATAAACGTGAAAGTGTATATTGTGATAAGACCTAATGGCCAATGGATGAATGTGAAAGTGTATATATATGTGATAAGGCCCTAATGGCCGATGTGATGAATGTGAAAGTGTATATATGTGATAAGGCCTAATAGCCGATGTGATGAATGTGAAAGTGTATATATGTGATAAGGCCTAATAGCCAATGTGATGAATGTGAAAGTGTATATATATGTGATAAGGCCTAATGGCCGATGTGATATGAATGTGAAAGTGTATATAATTGATAAGCCCTAATGGCCGATGTGATGAATGTGAAATGTATATATTGAATAAGGCTGAATGGCCAATGTGATGAATGTGAAAGTGTATATATATGTGATAAGGCCGAATGGCCAATGTGATGAATGTGAACATGTGTATGTGTGATAAGGCGAATGGCCAATGTGCATGAATGGAACATGTGTATGTGTGATAAGGCCGAATGGCCAATGTTGATTGATGTGAACATGCATATATGAGATAAGGCCGAATGGCCAATGTGATGAATGTGAAGCTATATATGTATAAGGCGAATGGCCAATGTGATGATGTGAAGTGTATAAATTGATAAGTCCGAAGGCAATTGTGTCTATATATCCGGTTTAAACCCCGCAGGCTTTATGGAGAATATTATCCTGATAATGTCCTAGCTTCGTGTCGTACTATATCCGAGCTTTAAAGACCCGACGGCTAAATGCTAGGAGTCAAGTAAGCTTTGATATTGAGTATCTGCATTAATTACCATCAAATAAGTATTATGTATTCAAGATGTTCAGGTACGTATTACTTACTCATCGGTGGAGTGATTTCGAGGTGATTTCAGTATCAAAGAGGTAGGTAAATGTGATTAATATTATAACTCCAAATGTGAGAATGATCTAATTGTAATGGTATGTTTGTATAATAAAGTATGCGATGAAATATTCTTATGTATTAGTGCATATTCTGCCCAAAAGCCTTATGATCTGAGTATGGGTTGGTGAGCTAGATGTGCCAGTACAAGGTAAGGATTATGATTTGTAAGCTTACATATATGTGATAAGGAATATGTTGGTTCTTTATGTGCCTATGTAATTTAGTACTTGTCATTTGAAATACTTAAAGTATGGATGTGATTATGAATAAGTGGAAAGGATATTGAAAGTTAAAAACCGATGAAGAATGTGCTTGGAAATATTGACCATCTAGTCATTATTATTCGAAAGTATATATGTGGCAGCCAAGGTTGCGTTTAATGATATTATAGATCGAGATGAAGCTCCAGATTAACTTCATCGAACAGTTGAAATGAATGACCAATGATAGTGATTGAGAACACTTTGTTTGCTTAAAACTTACTAAGCATTAAATGCTTACTCCGTCTTTGAATCTCTGTTTTTAGATTTTGGTCGTCAGCTATCGGACTCGGGATTATTGAAGTCGAAGTCGCCCACACTATCAAAACCCTTTTGTACACTTTTGGTTGAACTCTGAAATGGCATGTATAAGACTACCCTTTTGTTGTTGTCATGTACCCTTCGGTTTTGTATAATTTTGGATAGCCATGCGAAATGGCTTATATATGTTTGAGCATATGTTATAATCATTGTATGGATATGGTTATTGAGAGGTGTGGATATGCTTAACAAGATGGCCATGGGAATGGTTAATCACTATCATAATTTGTGCTATTTATGCTAAAAGGGCTAGTTGAATCATGGAAACTATGAAATAGTAAAGTCTACCTTAAAGGCAGATGCTGACAGCAGCAGTGATGTCGATTTGGAAAATCACTAAAAATAGTAGGAATGGAATAAATAGTGAATAAATTATTAAATGAACCTTGATGAATCCACTTCATATGGAAGAAACGAAACAGTCATATCAGTGGTATGTTAAGAGATAATTAGGTTTTTGTGAACAGGGCCAGAACAGTTTCTGGATTCCCTGTTCCAACTTTGGAAATTCATTATAAATTAACCAGAGATAATTAGGAGTCATGACATATATGTATAGATTCCTCTCTGAGTCTAGTTTCTATAGAAACAAACGGCATCAGTATTAAAGCCCTGTACAGGGAGATATCCGAATCGCAATGCATGAAGATCAGTGTAGTCGCACCCTGTAACAGGGGAGACTTTAACTAATAAACTGTACTAATTGGCCAGACCAAAAATTCTAGAAAACAATATGTAGATGGAAATATGAGTCTAGTTTCAGGGAAAAATCACGAAACTGATTTTCGAGTTGTGAAACTCAAGATATGTTTTTCAAGGTGACAGCGACACAGTTAGCCAGCTGTCTGGAAATTTTTAAAATGGACTGCGATAGTAAGCGAATTTAGTCTGTGAACCCCTCATGTCCGACTCCGGCAACGTTCTCGGGGTACGGGGCGTTACACTCGCACCATGGAGCTTGATGCAATCACTTTATTGACAACCCAAGTATCCTCTTTAGCTAATATGATCAAGAAAATGAAGAAGCCAATTGCATTCTAGGAGATGAAATCAACTGAGCTATCTTGTGTTTATTATGGTGAAGATCTCGTGTTTGATGAATGCCCATCAAACCCAACATTTGTATACTACACGGGTAATTTCAATCGAACTAACAATCTCTACTCTAACACCTACAATCCAGGGTGGAAGCAACATCTTTGGTTGGAATAATCAAGGTATGGGGAATTCAAACAATGTGTTAGACAAAATGCCAATAGGGTATTGCCTGGCTATAATCAACCCATGTCGCAACAAAATGTCCAATAAGGTCAGGCGTCAACTTCATCATCATCATCATCTATTGAAACTTTGCTAAAAGAATTTATGACAAGAATGATACCATGATTTAGAGCCAAGCTGCATCCCTACGAGCCTTGAGAATCAAGTGGGGCAGATGGTAATGCTTTAAATTTGAGACAACAAGAAGCTCTGCTAAGTGATACTGAAAATTCAAGATCACAAGGGAAAGAGCATTGCAAGGCAATCAGTCTCAGAAGTGGGACTCAGCTGAATAAAATTGTTAAAGATGCAACTGCAGAAGAGGACAAATTAGGTCTCAACTATGGAAAGAATTCAAACAATTTGAATAGCACACTACAACTGAAAAGGCTAAACAGAAGACTATTACAACAAAATCAGATCATGTTGCCAATAAAATGCCACAACAAAACAATATCAGCAACCTGAAAGATAGCCACCTCCACCTTTTCCTCAGTGATTCAACAATTGTAAACAAGATTTCCAGTACAAAAGATTTCTAGATGTCCTAAAACATCTCCATATCAACATACTGTTGGTAGAAGCTTTGGATAAAATGCCCAATTATGTGAAATTTATGAAAGATATACTGTCAAAGAAGCGAAGATTAGGAGAATTTGAATATGTTGCTCTCACTAAGGGGTGCACGGTGATGTTGAAAAATAAATTGCCTTTAAAGTTGAAGGACGAGGAATTTTTACTATCCCATATTCAATTGCAAATCGTTATGTTGGTAAGGCATTGTGTGATTTAGGAGCGAGCATCAATTTATTGCATATGTCTATCTTTAGGAAGATGGAAATCGGAAAAGCAAGACCTACTATGATCACGTTGCAACTAGCTGATTGATCTTATGCACACCCAGAATGTAAAATGAGACGTGCTGGTAAGAGTAGATCAATTTATTTTTCCTGTTGATTTCTTTATTTTAGAATGTGAAGCTGACAAAGATGTGTCGATTATTCTTGGAAGACCTTTTCTTGCTACAGGTAGAACTTTGATTAATGTGCAAAAGGTGAACTGACCATGAGGATGAATGATTAGCAGATCAGCTTTAATGTATTCGATGCCCTGAAACATGTTGATGAGAATGAAGAGTGCCACACCATTGGTTTGATAGAAATAATAGTGTAGGAAAAGTTTGCAAAATTTTGCCACAACAATTCTGATAGTGACATAGATTCACTTGAGCTAAATGAAAGAAAGACTTTTGAAGAATTCAGTGAGTCTATGAAGGCAAAGCAAATTGTGGATAGATCAGGGAAAAAGCTTGAGTCCTTGGATTTACTAGCTCACACTATCAATCCTCCTAAATCATCTATAGAGGAACCTCCCACATTGGAGTTGAAGCCTTTTTCGTTGCATTTGAAATGTGCTTACTTGGGAGACAACAACAGATTGCTAGTAGTTATTTATGCAGAATTGACACCTGATCAGGAGGTCAAGTTGCTGGAAGTTCTCCGACGATATTAGACGGCATTAGGATGGATAATTGCTGACATTAAGTGAATTAGCCCTGCTCTATGCATGCATAAAATTTTATTGAAGGATTGCCATGGAAATTCTATTAAAAAGCAGAGAAGGTTAAATC
Organism: Gossypium hirsutum; assembly: GCF_007990345.1. Taxonomy (NCBI): domain Eukaryota; kingdom Viridiplantae; phylum Streptophyta; class Magnoliopsida; order Malvales; family Malvaceae; genus Gossypium; species Gossypium hirsutum. Next base: position 42,959,167 of record NC_053442.1, on the reverse strand, counting down.
CTATTATGAAGGAAGTTGTTAAGAACGAGATAATCAAGTGGCTTGATACCGATATTATCTACTCAATCTCAGACAGCGCTTGGGTGAGTCCTGTACAGCGTGTGCCCAAGAAGGGAGGTGTTACAGTGGTTAGTAATGATAACAACGAGCTTATACCAATTCAGACTATCACGGGATGGAGAATGTGCATGGATGATCGCAAGCTCAACAAGGTAAGTCAGAAAGATAATTTTCCCTTACCTTTTATTGACCAAATGATGGATAGATTAGCTGGGAAAGCCTTTTATTGTTACTTGGACAGATATTTAGGGTATAATCAATTTTTTATAGCTCCCAATGACTAAGAGAAGACTACTTTCACTTGTCCATAGGGTACTTTTGCATTTAGACGAATGCCATTTGGGTTATGTAATGCCCCGATAACATTTCAGCGTTGTATAATGACAATATTCTTTTACATGGTGGAAAATTTTCTCAAAATCTTTAAGGATGATTTCTCTATCTTTGGAAATAACTTTGAGGGTTGTTTGAAAAAATTTGGAATTGGTTCTTTGTCGCTGTGAAGAAACAAATCTTGTTTGGAATTTGGAAAAATGCCATTTCTTGGTCTGTGAAGGCATTGTTCTAGGGCATAAAGTATTGTCGCAAGGGATTGAAGTTGACAAAGAAAAAATTAAGGTAATAGATATATTACTGTCTCCTACTATTGTCGTGGGTATTCAAAGTTTCTTAGGCCATGTGAGTTTTTATAAAAGATTCATTAAGGATTTCTCGAAGATATCTAAACCCTTATGTTCCTTGCTGTAGCAAAATAGATCTTTCAATTTTGATGAACCTTGTTTGATAGCTTTCGAGGAATTGAAGAAACCACTAGTAGCAACATCAATTGTAATAGCCTCGGAGTGGACATTGCCTTTTGAACTCATGTGTGACCCCAATAATTATGTTGGGGGAGTAGTGTTGGGGAAAATGAAAGACAAGGTATTTCATGCTATATATTATGAAAGCAAGGCCCTGAGGGTTGTGTAGCTTAACTACACCACCTCTAAAAATGAGTTATTGGTTGTAGTATTCGTGTTCGATAAATTCTAATCTTATTTAGTTGGTACCAAGTTCACAGACCATTCTGCTATTAAGTATTTGATTACCAAGAAGATGCCAAGCCAAGATTGATTCCGTAGATACTCTTGCTACAGGAGTTTGATTCAAACATTGAGATAGAAAGGAGACTGAATATCAAGTAGCTGATCACTTGTCAAGATTAGAAGTTGGAAATGAATATGTAATGTCAAACTTATTAAGAAGACTTCCTAGAAAGCAACTGTTAGTTGCCATGGCATTACCTTGGTATGCCAATATAGTGAACTTCTTAGTAAGTGGTTTGATGCCACCTGATCTCAACAACCAAAGAATACAGAAATTCCTCAATGATGCCAGGCATTATTATTGGGATGACCTTCCTATTCAAGCATTATGCTGATTAGGTAATTATGAAATGTGTCCCTGATGACGAAATACACATCCTGTAATATTTTCATTTAGCTCCTTATGGAGGGCATTTTGGAGGAGTCAGAACAACATCTAAGGTACTTCAATCTAATTTTTATTTTCCGAATTTGTTCAAGGATGCCTATGAATTTTATAAGTCATATAATCGTTGCCAGAGGATTGGAAATATATCTAGGAAACATGAAATGTTGACGGAAAATATTTTAGAGATTGAATTTTTTGATGTGTGGGGGATAGACTTTATGGGTCCATTTCCACCGTCGTTTGGCATTTTATACATATTGGTGGCAGTCCATTATGTCTTAAAATGGATAGAAGCCACAACTTTACCTATTAATTTTGCCAAGTTTGTGCTAAAATTTTTGCACAAGAACATCTTTACAAGATTTGGTACACCTTGAGCTATTATCAGTGATGAGGGATCTCACCTTGATTGAAGCTAGTTGTTAATGCTTTACAACAATATGGTATAAAAAAAATATTACCACGACATATCATCCAAAAATGAATGGGGAAGCAAAAATTTCCAACAGAGAAATTAACAGATTAGAGAGAAGGTTGTTAACCCAAATCGTAAGGACTGGTTCTTAAGATTGGACAAAGCCTTATAGGTCTATCACACTACTTATAAAACTCCATTAGGAATGTCACCATTCAAGCTTGTCTACGAAAAACCTTGCCATTTCCAACTGAGTTAAAGCATAGGCCATATTGGGCTATGAAACAATTAAACATGGATTGGGAAGCTGTTGGCAATAGAAGATTACTGAAGTTAAATGAAATGGGAGAATTTAGGGGACAAGCATATGAGAATGCTAAATTATATAAGGAGAAGACCAAGGGTTGGCATGATAAGAGGATTATGCCGCGTCAATTTGAACCAATACAATAGGTGTTGTTATTCAACTCAAGGTTAAAGTTGTTTCCTGGAAAACTGAAATCCCGATGACAGGTCCCTTTGAAGTAACCCAAGTATACCTAATGGAGCTATTGATGTAAAGGATATGAAAATGGGGGTCACATTTAAAGTTAATGGCTAGCGCTTGAAGCACTATTGGGGTGCTCATGTGAATCGGGACAAATAGTCCATTGACTTCCAAGATGTTTAACCTCAGCATCTTGATAATTTTGTTCATTTTTGCTATTTTTAAATTTCTCCTAGCTCTCTCATTTAATTTGTTTAATAATTTTTGTTTACATTGCAATGTAGGTATGAATTTCTATTTCCTTGATGATAGTAGAGAGGTTGGGCTGTCTACAAACCAAGTTGTCCCAACAGAAATTGTTACTCAAACATTAGGCCTTCATTCTTTTTAAATTTCCTTCCAATTCCCATCACACCCACGCCAGGCCATAATTACCACCTATCCTATCACCCACGTCACACCCCAATTACAACTTATGTAACACCCCTAACCCGTATCCGTTGCTAGGATAAGATTACGAAGCATTATCGAAAGTTACATTTCAAAATTATCAAAAATATAAATCATTTACTTCACAACATCAATCGTAGCAAATTTCATCAATAAAATACATATTGTCCCTTATACGAGCCCTCAAGGCCCTAAAAACACATTAGAAACAAATGGGAACAAAATTGGAAACATATAGAATTTTTAGGGAAAAGATGAAAATTTTCAAACTGCAGGGGTCACACGACCGTGTGGCTAGGCCGTATGGACATTCAAAGTAGGGACACACAGTCGTGTTCTAGCCTGTGTCCGTGCCCGTGTAACTCTTTGACTTGGTTCATACATCCAAGCCACGCTTTATGAAATTTATTAATTTTGACATTTTTAAAAAATTGCCGTTAAAGTTTTACTTTTATTTAACTTAGTCCCTAAGCCCAAAACATTCAAATTAACCATTTTTAATGCCAGTTTATAATAGCCAAATATTCACGGCATCCATATCAACCCAGAATTGCAATAATTTCACATCAAATCCTTAAAATTTTACTATTTTAACAATTTAGTCCCTAATCGAAAAATTCATCAAAAATCAGTTAACAGGATACTTTTAATTATCAATAAACATTCTAAATTCATCATCTAACATAAAAAATCACAAGATTCATCAATGAAAACAATCAAAATCTTTAACAATTTCAAAATAGAAGGTACGAGTTAGTTGGACCTAGTTGCAATGATCTGAAAAACATAAAAATTAAAAGAAATAGGGCTAAAATGGACTTACATGCACCATCCAAAGCAAGACCGAAGCTTAAAGCTTCTCCCCTTCTTTTTCCATGGCAACCTTCAATGGTGAAGAACAAATAGGGAAGAAAACATTTGTTTTCTTTATTTTATTTTATTAAATAAATAACATATAAAACATTATAATCAAAAGAAATTAAGCATCCAACCACCCCACAATCTTTAGGATGGCTAATTTACTCAATAAGGCCCTCCAATCATAATTCTTTAAGTAATTAACACATTTAAACTAATAGTGATTGACTTTTTCAATTTTTACAATTTAGTCATTTTTGCTTAATTAACTAACGAAACATTAATATTTTTCAACGAAACTTTAATACCACCTTAATGAAACTCCATAAATATTTATACAAATATTTTTGGCTCAATTTATAGAAATGATGTCTCAATACCTAATTTTCTAAAACTACTTGACCTCAGGGTCATACCACTCGGACTTAATAAATCGCTTAACTAACATAAATTATCAAATCAAAAACCTTTTCAAAGTCACAATTAACTTGTAAATATTAAATAGTAATATTTACGAACTTACTCGTCGAATTTGGTGGCCCGAGACCACTGTTTTTGACACCATTGAAAAACAGGTTGTTACAAATTACGTTGCCATCATTACTTCTACCTTTACCCTAATCTCATCATTTTTCGTCACAGTTACCCTAACTCTTTTATCTCTCAAAACTACTTGTGCCCCTTCAACAACTACAATTTTCCCCTTTCTCTTTTAAATCAACATTGTTCCTAACCCGTAACAACGACTAGATAAATTATCCCCCAAACAACTATTATACCACCACGAATGTTCTTCAATGTTGTAGTAGAGGAGAAGTATTAGAGCAATATATCCAAGAGACCATTTTTCCTCGAAAAAGGATTTCTTTTCAAAAATGAACCTTTTATGTGGTGTGACGTTTCCATCTTGTCTGTGGTAGAAAAACATGGTTGGAAAATCTATTGCTTGCATCTCGAGGGTGTTTCAACTAAGCTTGTTCATGAGTTTTACGTTCACACCACTTCACCCAATAACACTTTCATATATGTTTGAGAACCATCAGTGTTGTTTGATGAGGACAGCATCAACGCTCAATATGGGATCTTCGATGTATAAGACGAGTATTCTCAATTCGCTGCAACCATCACCTCTGATAGGTTGAATTAGGTCCTGCAAGACTTTTGTGTTGAGGGAACTCAGTGGACGGTATCTAGGCAAGATTGTTTCACAGTTGAAAGGGAATCTTTAAAGCCCAGTTGTAAAGTTTGGTATCATTTCTTAATTATGTGATAAATCCCATTTACCCATAACTCTACAGTCTCTAAAGAGTAGATGTTGTTGCTTTAGTCCATAATGATGGGCAGAAAGATTAATGTGGGAAAAATAATCTTAAATGAAGTCTATCGTTGTGTGTTAAAAAATGTAGGGAGTGTAATAGCTCGTTTTTATTGAAATCAGAATAGTAGTTTTAGGACCACAAATCTAATGTTCAAATAATATTTTATTAATATTTTAAGGTCTACAGCATGTTAGTAGTGTCATATAAAAATTTGGTTAAGAAATTTTATCGTTTGCATGCTTAATTTGATAAAAAAAATAACTAAATTGCATAAAGTGTAAAATTTGAATTCTATAAGTAAAAAGTGTCAAATCGCTATGAATTTTGAATGCGGGTGGCCTTAAATGGTAACTAGACCATTAACATTTTTACTGGAAAACTATGGACACTTATATGATGGTTTATGGTTTTAAAAGTTATTACTTAAGGTTAAATATGTAAATTAGTAAATAAATGCAATTAAAGTAAACTGAAAGACAAATGTCTCATCTTTCTAACTCATCTTCAACCAAAACTAAAGAAGGAAAAACTCCTTTGTTGTGCTCTTAAAGGTTCGACCATAGTATCCTTGCATGTAAGTGATATTTTGTTTTTTTTAATGATTTCTATGTTTTCAGGATCGTTGTAGCTTAATCTATCTAGCCCAAGGACTATTTTACAAAACTTTTGAATGTTTAGGGTTTTACCTTGAATGTTTTTTAGTTGTTTGTGATGTTTAATGGAAGAAAATGAATCTTTATTGTTAGATAAATAACTTTTGTTAAGTGATTTTTAAAAAATTTGTCAATTAGGGATTAAATTAAAAAATTTAAAATATTCATGGTGTAATTTGTAAATTAATGAAATGTTTGGGCCGCTATAAGCTTGTATTATATTCGACTAGGCTTGGATATAGATGAAGTTGCATGAATTTCATTGTACGATCTTAAGGACTAAGTTGTAAAGAAATCAAAAGTATAGGGGCAAACTTATAATTTTGCTAAAATGTGAAATTGAGTTAAATTGAGTGGAAGGATTATTCAATTGAGCTGAATTTATTTATTTAGATCAAGATAAACCACATACGGCTTTAGATCAAGGAAAAGAAAAAGTTTTGGATTAGTCAACTCCATTTTATACGTTTATCATCGAGGTAAGTTCGTACATTTAAGTTTTGTTTTCATTTCATGATTTGAATGCTCTTATTGTATAATATTAAATTGAGTGTTGAGGGAAAAATCCAACAGCATAACGGGAATCACTGAGGAACGAAAAGGGTTAGCTTTGGCTATCAAATACGAAAAGAGGTAGCTTCGGCTATTGGTTACGAAAAGGGATGGTGACGACCATCCACAAACCATCTAGCTACGAAAAGGGATTGCTTCGGCTATTGATCTATGAAAAGGGATAGCTTCGGCTATCAAAGTATGAAAAAGGATGGTGACAACCATCGAACAATGGAAAGGGATGGTGACAACTATGAAAGTATGAAAACAGATAGCTTCGGGTGTCGAACTATGAAAAGAGATAAATTCAGTTATTGAATTGCGAAAAGAGAGGTATCAACCATCGTATTATTACCTCGTGTGAGCTTCGGTAAGAGCTTTCAATGTAAATTACATTAGTTTGATGAAAGGTAGGTAGTGTTTACCTTATGAAAATTGAAAGTATGAATATACATATATAAGTATTTGAGTTAGTTATTCTCATGTTGGATTGGATGATATCTATTTTGTCATTGCATATTATATTGGCAAGGTTAGATGGTATTTGTTATGAACTTACTAAGCAAGATATGCTTACTTTGTGTTTATTTTTCTATGTTTTGTAGTTAATTGGAAACTTGTTTGTGTTTAAAAGTCATCGAAGATCTATCTAACGACTCTTTCGGTACTTACGGATGTTTAATTTTGGTCATAATGGCATGTATAGGTATTTTGGCTAATGTTGGCCATTATTTTTGGTTGTTGAAATGACCATTTGGTTTGGCTTGAATCATGCCATTTTTTTGGTGTAATAGATATAGTTTTGGCATGTAAATATTAGCTTAAGAATAGTTGATGTTTGGCTTCTTATATTTGAAAGATGGTTAAAGGTATGATATGGTAAATATGCATATGTTAGGTGTCTTATGAGCTATGTGAATGTGGTGATTTGGCACATTAGTTATAATTGAATTATATGACTACTTGGAGCTAAATCTTGAATGGATTATTTAGTACCTATTTGGTATGTTTTTGGTTGGGAAAACAAATGGTACAATATGGTATAAACTTGGTTAAGCATTAGTTAAACAATTGACCAATTTGTGTTTATATTGGTACATGTTTTAAATGTTGTTATTTGAGGTAGCATTGGGCATATTGGTTGTATGAAATTATACCATTTTTATATAGTTTAATTATGTATGATTTTGGTGCCTTGTTATGGCTTGTGCACATGTGTAATTTTGGTTGTAGATACATGCATATTTGGGTGAGAAAAATGGCTTGTAAAATGCCTTTTTTCGTCCACATGGGCAGAGACATGAGCATGTGTCTTAGTCGTGTGTGAAACACGGCCGTGTGTCCTCTATAGCTTTCGAAGAGTTGCAAGTCAGGATGTTACACGGCCTAGCACACAGCCTAGTACACAGGCGTGTGAGGTTATTTCGAAGTGTACACGGCTTGGCACACGGGCGTGAGGCTTGGCCGTGTAACCTAAGTCAATGAGTTATACGAGCACAGACACAAGTTAGGAGATGGCCATCTGTCCCTACTTCGAATGCCCACACGCCTAGACACACGGCCGTGTGACCCCTACAACTTGAAAATTTTTACCTTTTTCCAAAAAATTCTATAAGTTTACGATTTAGTCCCGACTTGTTTCTAACGCGTATTTATGGCCTCGAGGGCTCGTTTAAGGGAGAAATGTATGTTTTGAATTGATTTTGATGTATTTACTGATATGACCTAAAAATTTCAAAATTTATGTCCGTTTGATTTTAAAACTTTGGTAATGCTCTGTAGCCCTGTTCTAACGACGGATACAGGTTAGGGGTGTTACATTTATTGGCATCAGAGCTACAGTTTAGTCGATTCTCGAACTAAACATGGCATGTACGTGTCTAGCTATACTTGCCATTATATAACCTATGATAGTGTGATATCTCCTAATTTTTTTAAAATATATTTTCATATAGTACTAACATCCAATCGAGCTGACTCTGACGAAGTTGAAAGTAACGCCCAAGCCTTTGTTCTAGGAGTAGCGTCAAGTGGTTCGAGGCCCCGTATCTAAGGGCCAGATAGAAGAAGCTAAGGAAGCTTTCTTACAAATGATGAGTGAATGGTTTACCGAGTTCGTATGGATGAGCCCAGCGGATCAACGACCTCCACCCCCATTTGTTTCTCAATCAGTTCCCGTTGTTTCTCAAGGCATGGAAATAGTACGAACTAATAAGCCGCTAGTCGACAAAATTTGCAAATATAGGGTTGAATAATTTCGAGCTACAGTCGATGATGATCCTGAGGGAGCTGAGTTTTGGTTAGAGAATACTATCCGAGTTTTTGATGAGTTGTCTTGTACACTAGCTGAATGTGCAAAGTGTACAGTATCTCTACTAAAAGATTTGACTTATCAATGGTTGAACAAGTTGACTTTTGTGGTGCCAAGAGAGTAGATCACTTGGTAATTCTTTCAAACCGAGTTCCGAAAGAAATATATAAGTCAAAGATTCCTTGATCAGAAGCATAAAGAATTTCTTGAGCTTAAGCAAGTCCGTATGACAGTGTCTGAGTATGAAGGAGAGTTTGTTCGATTGAGTAAATATGCTCGAGAGTGCATTCCGACTGAGAGTGTAATGTGTAAGCGGTTTGAAGATGGATTATATGAGGATATAAAGCTCTTAGTCGCGATTCTTGAGCTGAAAGAATTCGTTGTTGTAGTTGACAGATCACATAACGCTAAGGAGCTTAGAAAAGAGAAAAGAAAAGTCGATTTTGAAGCTAGAGATTCACGAAAAAGGTCACCCAGAAATTCATATCAATCACACTCAAAGAGATCAAAGGAATACCATAACCGTTCAATTGCTTCAATGGGTTATTTTGATAGAGATCAAGGAAAACATTATGCAGGTTCTAAGACGCAAGCTACGTTTGTGGCTAGCGGAGTTAGTGTTAAGGATAATAAACCTGATTGTCAATGGTGTGGACGTCGATATTTTGGCGAGTGCAGAGCCAAAGAAAGGGCGTGTTTCAATTGTGGTTTATTTAAGCATTTTATTCGTGATTTCCCAGAAATATCTGAGAAAGAAAAGGTTCAAAATGTGTGACCCAGTAACACTGCCACGAGTGGTAGACCACTTCGTAATCCTGGAAACACGAGTTGTTGCCATGGTGGAACAAAAGACTAGTATGAGATCTGAAGCACGAGCACCAGTTAGGGCTTACGCTATTCGCACACGAGAGGAAGCTTCTGCGCCAGATGTTATTACAAGTACTTTCTTTATTTTTTATACTAATGTGATTGCCTTGATTGATTCAGGATCAACCCACTCGTTCGTATGCACGAATTTAATGTCTAGGAAGAATTTATCTGTTGAGTCCACTGAATTCATGGTAAAAGTGTCGACCCTCCTAGGTCAGCATGTATTAGTTGATAAAGTTTGCAAGAACTGTCTGTTAATGACTTAGGGTTATAGTTTTTTAACTAATTTGATGTTGTTGCCATTTAATGAGTTTGATGTCATTTTGGGCATGGATTGGTTAACTCTACATGACACTTTTGTAATTTGTAGACGAAAGCTTATTGTATTAAAATGTCAAAATGGTGAGATGCTTTGTATTGAATCTAAAGGTGTGAGTGGGTTGTCTATGGTTATTTCAGCTATGTCAACGCAGAAATTTGTGAGGAAAGGTTGCAATGCTTACCTTACATGTGTTAGATACTAAACTATCTGAATCTAAGCTTGAATTAGTGTCGGTGATTTGCGAGTATCCCGATGTGTTTCTAGAGGAGTTACCTAGATTACTGCCAATCGGAAAACTTGAGTTTGCTATTGAACTAGTATCGAGAACATCACCGATCTCGATAGCACCGTACAGAATGGCTCCTACTGAGTTGAAAGAGTTGAAAGCACAGTTACAAGAATTGACAGATAGGGGTTTTGCTCGACCCAGCTTTTCACCTTGGGGTGTATCGATTGTGTTCGTTAAGAAAAAGGATGGATTGATGAGATTATGTGTTGACTACCATCAGCTTAACAAGGTTACAATCAAGAACAAATACCCACTACCTCGAATTGATGATCTATTCGATTAGTTGAAAAGTGCCATAGTATTTTTGAAGATTGATATTTGTTTTGGCTATTATCAGCTTCGAGTCAAAGATTCTACCGAAAACTGCATTTAGAACTAGGCACAGACACTATGAATTTCTTGTGATGTCATTTGGTTTAACTAATGCACCTGCACTATTTATGGATTTGATGAATATAATTTTCAGATTGTATTTAGACAGATTTGTAGTGGTACTTATTGACGACGTTTTGATCTATTCTCGAGACGGTTCCAAGCATGATGAGCACTTGTGAATTGTTTTGCAAACCCTACGAGATAAACAACTATTTACTAAATTTAGAAAATGCGAGTTTTGGCTCTGAAAGGTTAGTTTTTTGGGACACATAGTATCGGTTGAAGGCATCAGAGTTGATACAAGTAAAATTTCTATAGTTGTTGACTGGAAACCACCGAGAAGCGTATCTAAAGTTATAAGTTTTCTGGGATTAGCTGGTTATTACAGAAGATTCGTAAAAGGGTTTTCAATGATAGCTACACCGATGACACGACTTTTATAGAAAGATGTAAAGTTTGAATGGTCCAAGAAATGTCAGCAAAGTTTCGATCAATTGAAAGCACTGTTGCCTAGGCACCAGTTCTGGTTCAGCCTGAATCGAGTAAAGAATTTGTGATTTTTAGCTATGCATCATTAAATGGTTTAGGTTGTGTTTTGATGCAGGAAGGCAAGGTGATAGCTTATGCTTCCTGACAGTTAAAGCCGCACGAAAAGAACTATCCAACTCATGACCTAGAGTTAGCAGCTATTGTGTTTGTGCTAAAAATTTGGCTACATCATTTATTCGGTGAAGAATGTCATATATTTACCTATCACAAGGGTTTGAAGTATCTAATGTCGCAGAAAGATTTAAATCTGAGAAGCGCAGATGGCTCAAGTTGTTAAAAAATTATGAGTCGATCATCGATTATCATCCGGAGAAAGCAAACGTAGTTGCTGATGCTTTGAGTAGAAAGTCTTTGTTTGCTGTGCGAGTGATGAATACGCGATTGACATTATCTGATGATGGCTCGATCTTAGTTGAGTTGAAAGCTAGACCGATGTTTTTACAACACATCTGTGAAGCTTAAAAGTGTGATGACAAGTTGCAAGCTAAACGAGCACAGAGTGAGTTGACTTCTGATTCAGAATTGCAGATAGGACCCGATGATTGTTTATTGTTCAGAGGTAGAATTTATGTACCGAAGAATCTAGAGCTCATTGAAAAATCTTATACAAAGCTCATAATAGTAGCTTGTCTATTCATTCAGGAAGTAATAAGATGTATGATGATTTGAAGCAGATATATTGGTGGCCGGGAATGAAACACGAAATTTTTGACTTTGTATCTAGATGTTTAGTATGTCAACAATTAAAAGCTAAACATTAGGTACTTTCGGGACTGTTACAGCCAGTGATGATACCAGAATAGAAATGAGATCGAGTTACTATAGACGTCGTATCGGGTTTACCCCTATCTCTGAGAATGAAAGATGCAATTTGGGTTGTTGTTGATCGTTTGATGAGGATTGTACATTTTATTCTGATACGTACAAATTAATCCCTTGAGAGATTAGCTAATTTATACGTTTATGAGATTGTTAGGTTACACAGGGTACCAGTTTCCATCATTTTGGATAGAGATTTGTGGTTTACGTTACGGTTCTGGAAAAAGTTACAAAAAGCTATTAGTACGCAGTTGCATTTTAGCACTGCATTTCATCCTCAGATCGATGGTCAGTGTGAGCGAGTAATTTTAATACTCAAGAATATTCTCCGTTGTTGCGTATTAGAGTTTAAAGGAAGTTGGGAAAATATTTTCCGTTGGTTGAATTCACGTACAACAACAGTTTTTAATCGAGCATTAAGATGGCACCGTATGAGGATTTGTATGGTCGTAACTGTTAAACTCCATTATACTAGACCAAGCTTAGTAAGAGGAAGATACACGAGGTTGATTTGATTCGCGAGATTGAAGAAAAAGTGAGAGTGATCTGAGATAGTTTTGACATAGTATTCTTAAAAGTATCGCCCTGGAAGAAAGTTTTACAGTTCGGTCGCAAAGGAAAGCTAAGTCGGTGATTTATCGGACCGTAAGAGATTAGTGAAAGAACCAGACCTGTTGCGTATTGATTAGATTTATCGTCAGAACTAGAAAAGATTCATAATGTCTGCCACGTATCTATGTTATGATGGTACCAATTTGACCCTTCAATATTATCACCCTGACAGCTATTGAGATTTGGCCTGATATGTTGTATAGTGAGAAACCGATCAGAATTTTGGCACGAGAGGTGAAAGAATTAAGAGACAAGAACATAGCTTTAGTAAAAGTTCTCTGGCAACGACACAAAATATAAGAAACCACCTAGAAACCCAAGGAAGCTATAAGAAAGCGATATTCAAACCTCTTTTCTTGTAAGAATTTTTGGGGATGAAAATCCCTTTAGGGGGAGAGTTGTAACAACTCGTTTTTAGTGAATCAAAATTGTGGTTTTAGGACCATAAATCTGACATTGAAATAATTATTTTATCAATATTTTATGGTCTACAGCATGCTGGTAGTGTCCTATAAAAATTTGGTTAAGAAATTTTATCGTTTACAGCTTAATTTGATAAAAAAGGACTAAATTTCATAATGTGTAAAATTCCAGTTCTATAATTAAAAAGTGTCAAATTGCTATGAATTTTGAATGTGGGTGGTCTTAAATGGTAATTAGACCATTAACATTATGAGCAGAAAAATATGGACACTTATATCATGGTTTTCAAAGTTATTACTTAAGGTTAAATATGTAAATTAGTAAATAAATGCAATTAAACTAAAATGAAAGACAAATGTATCATCTTTCTAACTCATCTTCAACCGAAAATAAAGATGGAAAAACTCCATTGTTGTGATCTTGAAGAATCGGCAATAGTATCCTTGCATTTAAGTGATTTTTTGTTTTTGTTTTAATGATTTCTATGTTTTCGGGATCGTTGTAGCTTAACCTAGCTAGCCTAGGAACTAATTTACAAAAATTTTAGGGTTTTCGCATGAATGTGTTTTAGTTTTTTGTTATGTTTAAAGGAAGAAAATGAATCCTTGTTAGATAAATAAGTTTTGTTCAGTGATTTTTGATAAATTATCAATTAGGGTTAAATTAAAAATGTAAAATATTCATGGTGTAATTTCTTAAATTAATGAAATGTGTGGGCTGCTATAAGCTTGTATTATATTCGGCTAGGCTTGGGTAGGGATGAAATTGCATGAATTTCATTTTATGAGCTTAAGGACTAAGTTGTAAAGAAACCAAAAGTATAAAGGCAAAATTATAATTTTGCTAAAATATGAATTTGAGTTAAATTGAGTGGAATGATTATTGAATTGAGCATAATTTATTCATTTAGATCAAGATAAACCACGCACGGCTTTAGATCGAGGCAAAGAAAAAGCTTCAGATTAGTTGACTTCCTTTTTTACGTTTATTGTCGAGGTAAGTTCGTACATTTAAGTTTCGTTTTCATTTCATGAGTTGAATGTTTTTATTGTATAATATTAAATTAAGTGTTGACAGAAAAATCCAACGGCGTAACGACAATCATCGAGGAATGAAAAGAGATAGCTTTAGCTATCGAATACGTAAAAGGGATACGTCTATCGATTATGAAAAGGGATGGTGATGACCACCGAGCTATGAAAAGAGATGGCTTCGGCTATCGATCTATGAAAAGGGATAGCTTTTGCTATCAAATTATGAAAAGGGATGATGACGGCCGTCGAACAATGAAGAGGGATGGTGACGACCATCAAATTATGAAAAGGGATAGCTTCGGCTATCGAACTATGAAAAGGGATAACTTCGATTATGGAATTACGAAAAGGGAGGTATCAACCATCGTACGATTACCTCGTGTGAGCTTCGGTAAGAGCTTTCAATGTAAATTACATTAGTTTGATGAAAGGTACGTAGTGTGTACCTTGTGAAAAATTAAGAGTTTGAATATATATATAAGTGTTTGAGTTAGTTATTCTCATGTTGGATTGGAGGATACATGCTTTATGAGCGCATATTATATTGGCAAGGTTAGACCGTATGTGTTACAAACTTACTAAGCAAGATATGCTTACTTTGTGTTTATTTTTCTGTGTTTTGTAGTTAATTAGAAACTCGTTTGGGTTGCAAAGTCATCGGAGATCTATCACACTATCTAACGGCTCTTTTGGTACTTACGGATGTTTAATTTTGGTCATAATAGCATGTATAAGTATTTTGGATAATGTTGGCCATGTATTTTTGGTTGTTGAAATGGCCATTTGGTTAGGCTTGAATAATGGCATTTTTTGGTGTAATAGATATAGTTTTGGCATGTAAATATAAGCTTTAGAATGGTTGATGTTTGGCTTGTTATGTTTGAAAGATGGTTGAATGTATGATAGGTAAATATTCATATGGTAGGTGTCTTATGAGGTATGTGAATGTGGTGATTTGGTACATTAGTTACAATTGAATTATATAACTACTTGGAGCTAAATCTTGAATGGATTATTTAGTACTTTTTTGGTACGTTTTTGGTTGGCAAAAGAAATGGTACAATATGGTATAAACTTGGTTAAGCATTAGTTAAACAATTGACCAATTTGTGTTTATATTGGTACATGTTTTAAATGTTGTTATTTGAGGTGCCACTGGGCATATTGGTTGTATGAAATTATACCATTTGTATATAGCTTAATTATGCATGATTTTGGTGACTTGTTATGGCTTGTGCACATGTTTAATTTTTTTTTGTAGATACATGCATATTTGGGTGAGAAAAATGGCTTTGAAAATTGCCTATTTTCGTCCGCACGGGCAGAGACACAATGTTTGTCTCAGCCGTGTGTGACAAACGGCCAGGTGACACGGCCGTGTGTCCACTGTAGCTTTTGAAGAGTTGCAAGTTAGGCTATTACATGGCCTGGCACACGGGCATGTGAGGTAATTTCAAAGGGTGCACGGCCTAGCACACGGGCGTGTGGCTTGGCCGTGTGACCCAAGTCAATGAGTTACACAGGCATTAACATAGGCTAGGACACAACTGTGTGTCCCTACTTCGAATGCCCACACTGCCTGAGACATGGGCTATTTCTTGATCGTGTGAGTCACACGGCCTGGCCACACGGCCGTGTGACCACTACAGTTTGAAAACTTTTATATTTTTTTGAAAAATTCTATAAGTTTACGATTTAGTCCTGACTTGTTTCTGATGCATATTTAGGGGCTTGCGGGATCGTTTAAGTGACAATATGTATGTTTTGAATTGGTTTTAGTGTATTTATTGATATGATTTGAAATGTTTGAAATTTATGTACGTTTGATTTGAAAACTCCTATAATGCTCTCTAACCCTGTTTTAGCGACGAAAATAGGTTAGAGGTGTTATTGGGAGTCTCAACTTTCCATCCCTAGTCATTGTACTTTGGCAGCGCGTCAATGTCCAAGTCTAGCCCAACGAAGATGTAACCCTAAATAAAGGGGCAATCACAAGGGTTATTGTAGCCAAGATATCTAGAGAGGCCTTGCTGCAACAAAAACCACCTGGCTTAGCTTCTACATCCTCTACACCAATGTCTGCCATATAAACCACTTCTACTTCCAACAATCTATTTGAGTAGCAGCTGCTCAGCTCATTTAAGAGGTTGCAGAAACAGCTACATCTCTTCGAGACTCAGCAACTTTGAATTATTGTAAACTTGGAAATGACGCAATAAAGAATGGCCATTTTCTAGGCCTATGTGGATAATAGAGATGTTGCTCTAAATAGGTCCCTTTAGAAGAACTTCACCAAACCTATGCCTGCATTCCCTGAATTTCCTAACGAATTACAGGCATCTGCCGAAGAAAGGATGGTCGAAGTTGAACCTAAAACCACCAACCCTGTTGCTGAAGAGAAAGAAACCAAATCACCTAACGAAGACACAGAAAAGACTGAATCATTCCTCACAGAGACCGATGACGAGGGGACTGAAGAGGCAAACCCTATACCGATACCACTGGAGGACAGTATTGCAGCTGTCCCACCTACATCTACTGTAGTAATGACTGAACAAGATTGCAAAATCAATCGTATCATTGATGAGATCACCAAGTCTGACAACAAAGAGGAAGACGTGACACTCCAATAACTAAAAAGGAAAATGCGATATAAGCATTCAACACGAAAGTCCACCCATCAAAATTGAAGCAATGATAATCAAGCTTTGAGCCAAGACAATTCTTTTCCTTTATTGAATCATAACATCCATATTTTTCCATGACATTCTAGGTGTAAATATATTCTTGCATTCATGATTCATGTTTGTGCATGCGTTGAGGACAATCCATCCCGTAGGTTTGGGGGTGTGTTGAGCATTTAGGATGCATTAGATATGTAGTTGACCATGTTCATTTTTCCATGACACATGTAATTTCCAAAGATTGTTTAAATTGTTATGGGTGTAATTTTTGTCTTTGATTTTCGACGAGGATATCAATTCTTCAATAAATCTCAAAAAATGTGATAGTGAAATAGGCGAATTTAGCTTAGGATAGTTTGCCTAAGAATCGATCTCTAAAAATGAGATGTCTTAACTTCATTTACAATTGGTCTACAGTAAGTTCTTTTAATAAATTAGAGATTTTTGAAGCTAAGCTTAGTAAAATGGCAATACTCAATAATGAATAAAACTGCGAAGCTTAAGGAAAATCAAAGAAATCCCAAAAAACACTCTATTGTTGAATAGGTCAACAACACTTTGTTTGCTCCATTGTGTTGTTGATTAGAAAGAGAAAGTTTAGGCAAGAGTGTGTAATAAAGAACAAGATGTTTAGGGGAACTCCACTGAAGTAATAGGCTGAGTAGCTAAAGAGGTAGTTGTTTTCTCCATTCATTTTCTAAGTGAAAAGCCTTAGCTGCATGAGTGAATTCCATTGCACTTATGACATGATTACATATTTGGCAATTCTGTGTATGCTCCACAGTGATTGTTAAGTTAGAGAACCATGTGACTAGTTGAATCCCCTAGTTCTAATATATATAAATATTGATATAATAAATAGATATGTATGTATTTGAGTAGATACGGGGCCATGGTTAAAAAGAAAACTGAGTTTAGGTAAAAGATGAACCAAGTAACTTAGGAGATATTTGTTATAGTCAAATTGCATATAGGAGTATGTAGGATTTTTGTTTTTAGGGCAATACTTTCTGCAATTCCTTTGCTAAATAAACTTTTGAAACTTGAACAAATTTTTAGACATAGAAGATTGCTGAGAACTGAAGTACAAAATATTCTCTATATGGTTTGTAAATACAAAAGTGGTTATCTGGCTGTGGCAATTCTTGCATTCATTCATACATTCATAAATATTTTACTTGAGGGCAAGCAATAGTTTAGGTTTGGGGGTGTGATAACTCTTGAAAAGAGTTAAATTTCATGTCCTTAGGCTTAGTTAATTGCCTATACTTACGTGATTTTAGTTGCATTTTAGGATAGTGCATTGGTATTTTTAGAGCATTACATTAAAAAGCTTTAATTGTACTTAAGTGTTATTACATGTTGCTTTTAATTGCATGTGGGGAGCACTTGTTTGGTGGTTGATTGGTAGGTGCAGAGTGTAGGAAAAGTAATTAAGGATTGAAGGTTTACCATGACAAATTTTGGATAGTTTGCAAACACAAATGCTATGGCAATGCCTGAAAGATGCCTAGTCAGCATTCAATACACACTGTTTTCAGCCCTAGCTGTACTTGTACCAAATAAATCCACCTTAAAAAGAGAGAAAGGATTATAGGCTGATGGACCTACCCTAAAAGGTCAATCTTGTAAAAGACAAAGGGGGAACCCTAAAAAAGTGAGCAGTTTTTGATAGAATGAGAGGGGAAGCATCTTATGTTAGAAAAGAAGGGGGAAGGACCAATAAGGAAGGCGACTGAAGAAAGAGAAAACGATAATCTTTGGCAGCAGCAAGACACTGCACTGCTAGTGTTGAGAGCTTGATAGGCGAAAGCTATCATCTCAGATTTTCTCTAGTGATTCTTATCGCGCTTTTTTTAGAACTTATGTGTTATTAATGATGTTGGTTGTTGAATTAAACTCGAACTTGATTTGCCCAGTTATGAGCTAAATCTCTTAGGCTTGGGATTACTTTGTTAAACCCTTTATTTTCTATTAATGTTTATAGTTTGAGTTGGAATTTTTCTTCAGTTTTATTCAATGGTATTTCATGTTATATGCAGGTTTTGCATTGAAGAATGTGCAACAGGTTATTAAAGATAACTTAATTATGATAGGGTTAGGTTAACTAGATAGGCATTGGATAACATGAGTGAATGATTAATTATTTTTTGCAGCAACCTCTAGACATAGAGCCTTGCCTCATATGAAAAAAGAAAGAAAATATTAGTGGTAACCAAACGCAAGTCTATAGACATATAGTGCTTTAGCGGAGGTAATCCAAGGTTTTGCCTCGAAATAAGTAGACTACTGCAGAAAACTATCGAGCACTAGAATATTCAAGACTTTGTTGTGGCATTAATAGTTAGAGAAGGTAGATGCATTAGTAATCCCAGTTGTCCTAATCAACATTTCAGTTCCTTAAACTTCTTTTCTGTGGTGGCTTTGTCGTGACATTCTTGTTTTGTTTATTTGTTTTATTTTGGACATTTTATACATCATCATTCTCTCATTTTGCCACCGCATTCTCACTATTATTTTGCTTAGCATTAATCAAACTTAACTTAAATAACACACCAAATTATACCTCTCTAATCCCTATGGAGACGATCTCACTTATCACTTTATTACTTGTTTCAATGTGTATACTTTCACAATCCGAACATCACATTCACACACGACAATTGTAACATTCCTAAAATCTGGGGTTAGTCGAATTGGGTTTGTGAATTGAGAAAAAGTGGTCATGCCCTAAATTTTGAGACTATCTATGCATTTTAGGAAATAAATGAGGTATTAGTTGGATAGTTAAGTGTTAGTGAAAAGTTCCTTGAAACCCAAGTACAAATCCCTTCTTTTGCACCATTTTTATTATATGGAGACGATCTCACTTATCACTTTATTACTTGTTTCAATGTGTATACTTTCACAATCTGCACATCATATTCACACACGACAATTGTAACATTCCTAAAATCTGGGGTTAGTCGAATTGGGCTTGTGAATCGAGAAAAAGTGGTCATGCCCTAAATTTTGAGACTATCGATGCATTTTAGGAAATAAATGAGGTATTAGTTGGATAGTTAAGTATTAGTGAAAAGTTCCTTGAAACCCAAGTACAAATCCCTTCTTTCGCACCATTTTTATTATTTTGCAAATTTTGCAATTCAACTCTAGTATGTGACATGCCTTGTTATTAAAATAAATATTGCAAAATTATTTCAAAAGTAAGGAAATAGCCTCATGGTTAATTCATAAGTGGAAAAGCATGGAAATTAGGTTAAGGTCCCAAGTTTGAATCTTTTCCCTTACAAAATAATTATGTTTTGCAAAATCCCTTGCTTTTCTTTAAATTGTGTGTCGTCCATACTCTTGAACCCTAGGTATAAATACAACTTTTTCTTGTATTTTTTCAGCCTTTAAGTCAATTTCCCTACCCTATCTGTTCACCCTGTTCCTCTCCTCTTTTCTCTTCAATTTTCTTTCTTTCTTCCCTTGTGTGCTGCCGCCCAAGCCACCAAGATTTACCATCAATTTCTCTTCTTTTTTCAATGGGTTCTTGAACCATTATTTTCCTCTTCTTGTTGTCATTTTATCATAAAATTTTGAGCCTTAAACCTAAAATTTTAGCACTTAAGATCGGCCTCCATTGATGCCCCAAAAGAACTCAATTGACGCCTCTTTCACCTATCTGTGTCGAGTTAAATGCCCAAAATCAATAGTAAAGGCAGAAAACATTAACGCGTACGATTCACCTCAAATTACTGTTAATTTTAAAGCTTATTAGAGGAACTTCGAGATTTGCTAGTGTGCTATAGAAAAGCATAAAATAAGGTGTGGTTCTTAAACTCAATAACTTGATTGGTAATGATTATTATTAGGATTTAATTGTTGATTTAGCTTACTGATTGGCTTGGCTTGACTTAATTAGCTAAGTAATCAATTTTTAAGTAGCCGAATTAGATACATTCTGAGTCCTAATTATTTGGCATGGTAGCAATGTTGCTACTTTGATTGAATGATTGAATTATTGAATAATTGACATTGTCATGACTGTTTGGTTAATTTGATGTATAATTCGTTGTGTGTATAGTACGTTTATGAATGAAAATAAGGGTTATGCATGATATATTCGAAAGACTGTTATACATGCACACAAGGAAACGTTGTAAATGAACATGAAATTGTGATTTGTTGAATGATACCATTTTATTGGTAAATTGAAATTCAGAATATTATTTCCATTCACTAAAAGTATTTGATAATTGGGGGCATATGTTGAAAATGTCAATTAAATGTGGAAGTATTGATTTATGCATATTTTAGAAATACAGAAACAAATAAATTTCATGGTCAAACTACCAAAATAAAATGGAGCTAAAAAATCTGAGAACTAAAAGTTTCACTTTTTGTATTAAAAAGTGAGGCTTCGTGATTCTTGTGAATCTAATTCATTGAAATTCTATCTAGTAAAACAGAAGAATTATAAATCTCCAAAATAATAGATAAGAATATCACAAATAAAGCCATTACGACACCCATCAAATGAGTCGTTCCCCATCTAGGGGCTACCTTACCATATTTTGAATTCAATGGTTTCAAAAAATCCCCTACAATAGTTTGTCTTGGACCAGATCTAGAACTACCCTCAACAATTTATGTAGCCATAAATCTTATTTTGTATTCAGTGAGATCTGTTGACTTTGTAAATCATTCCGCTGTAAATAAACAATCTTATCATAGACCCATTGTGATCTTGAAATTATAGGCTATGTATGAGATTGTATGAGATATTACATGTGCGTTGGGACGGGTTGTTTTTGTGGTTGATAGAGTTCCGTGGAGTACTGATGGCATATTAAGTCCAATTTATACGTAGTTAGTGCACTGCACTTGGAGTACAGAGTGGATTGGGGATTTTATCGCATTATATGTTCTTCGGCAAATTTTCTTCATTTAAGTTATATGGTGGTTTCTACCATATTGAGCTTTGCTCGCAAATGTTGGAGTTTGGCAGATAGGTTCTAGGGAACTCATGGTGTGTAGAGGATGGTTTGGGTAGCAACCTTTTTTGCATTGCATCATGCTCACAATGTACTCAAATGTTATTGATTAATGCTATGTATTGTATTGTGTTGTATTGAATGGCATCGAAATTAAAGATTGTTACTCAAATGAACGATGACCCAGGCTCATACACCGTTTGACATCGATTTTGATAATGGCTATGAAATTCCTATAATGGTTTTGTGTTCTTTTGTTAATGGTAACATGTTTCACTATATTTGATATTTATGTCCATTTAAATAATTATTCGACTCACACTGAGCTTTCATAAGCTCATCCCCATAGTGTCTAACTTTTTAGGTAAACCTCAAAATTAGGACCGGACCTAGCATACAAAGAACCAGCTTGGACCTCAGACTATTTTTAATAAGTATTATTAAGTCTCTATTGGTTTTGGGTTTGTAATTTTAAATTATTTCTATTCTATTGCTTGATAAATTTTCATTTGGGGAGTTTTGCATGCATGGATTTCTCAAGAATAAAATCAAAAAATGCATGATATCTGGCTTAAGTAAAATTTGACATTGATCCTTAATTTCCACTCCATTGCAAAGAAATCGTTTTTGAAAAAAATAAATCGATAAGGTGACAAGATTTCCCAAATGACATGAGTAATGGTTTTTTTGATGCATTAGTTAACATCAGTTTTTTACAAAGTAAAGCGACGAACAAATGTTTTTTTTTTCTAAAAGAACACCATCAATAATAAGGTGAATCTAAAGTATACACGACCTAATAAATGAATGTTTTTAAGCTAACTCAATGTAAAAATATGATTTTTCTCTATAATGAGTTTATTTATGGTCTTCAAAAGTAATGTAAGTTATCATAGCAGTTTCGGTGGCTAATGTATCCTTCTCAATCTAGCCCTAACGTCTAGGCCAGGTTTAGGAGGTTGCAGTTTGCTACAAATATGTTTAATTTATGTTAATGATGATATTGTTAAACATTTGGTCATGGGAATTACTTCTAATTTGTTAGTAATGTAACTTTGTAAACTAATCCTAATTTACTTTAAAAAATTTCAAGGGATGTGTACCATGAATTACAAGGGATGTCTACCATGAATTACTTCTAATTTGTTAGTAATGTTTACTTTGTAAACATGTTTAATTTATCTTCACTAACTCTAGCTTATTTAAAGATGAAATCAAGTTTTTTTTTGTTTTTTTCCATATTTGTGTTTTGGTTGCTTGAGAACAAGCAATAAGTTAAGTGTGGGGAACTGATCTACCATGAATTACACTATTATTTACATCCTTTTTACACATAACTTTAGTTTCTTTGATAGTTAAATAAAGAATCTTAGTGTATATTTAGGTTTTCATGTTTAAAGTAGTAATTTCTGTTTTTTAGTAGTTTTTATTACATTCTATGTATCTAAATAAGGTTACATGGTCCTGTAGGACAAATCAGGAGCTGAAGATGTATATTTGGGCCGAAACTAATGTCTATGTCTCGACACGAAGACACTGATGTCTCAACATCGTAGACATAAGCGAAAAACAAGTCCTAGAGTGAAACTGTCATCGAGGTCGTGACATGCTCCCTGTTGTGTCACAACACCTGATCTGGTGTTGCAAAACTGCAGGTCTGTGTTGCAACACCACCCCTGCGTAGCCCAAAAACTCCCTGCATGAGATAATTGCATTTTTTTAGGGAAATTAGGAGTATTTGTCCTAGTCAAACTCTAAGGATGTCAAGGATAATTTAGGCACTTTAATATTCCAATTTTAGCTTATATAGAGGGCATTGTAATCAGTTTAAACAAACAATTTTAGGGAGAAATAAATTATTCTTAAGTTTTTATTTCATTCTTAGTTTTCACTTAGGGTATTTTAGGATCTTGTAATAAAAATCCTATTCCAAAGTGAGACTTTCACGAGTGGAGATTGTTCTAGAGCCACACTTCCATCGATAAATTCATGAGCATCTCATTTCCTTTATTCTATTTTTTATATCTCTTTCTTTAACATCGTGTAATTGAATGTTTGTGTAAAGATTAGAATCAATTTATGTTTTATACATATCTCTCATGCTTCAACTATTCTAATCATATTAATTAATTAAATGATAGAGTTTCTTAGTGGATCAGCTGTTAGGGAGAGGAAGAACTTAAAGCCTAGGCTTGACGACCGTAGAAAGTCATTTAGGTGGGAATAAACCCAAAATTGTTATGGCCTATCCGTGAACATCTTAGCCCCGAACAGTCTGGACTGTGAGATCGAGAGATAAGTAGTTCTTGCCAACTCATTAGGTTAGTTGAACTCCGAGAGGCACAATTAGGTTGAAGACTAGTTGGTTGAATAGAATCCCGCATCAATAATTAATTGGGTAAAACAATTGGATCTAGGATAATACGTGTAGTCGAAACAAGGGATCGGAGAAACCAATACATGAACTTAGAAGTAGATTTAAGTTTAATTCAATTTATTTAGTTTATTAATATTATCACCATCTTACTTCCTTATTAACACTACTAATTTGGTACTCAAGTAGATTAGTAATTATTTCTAGTAAGCTTGATAGTAGGTTTCCCCAAACTACAATCCCTTAGGTATGATCCTCGAATTACATACCTACTTCGTTGTAACTATATTACAACCTAGTCCGTATATTTGCAGACACGGCCTCAATTCCATATATTTTGTAGTAGTATTCACACTCTGGACATTTGCATGTCTAGAGGCACTCAAGTTGTTGGGGTTGTTGCCAAGGATTGCCACAGTGATAATTGTTATTGAATCAATTACTTGTCAGTAATATTAGTCAAAAGAAGAACAAGCTAGGTAACATACTAATTTTTGTATTTAGTAATTATGTAATTTTCTCAATTTATTTTTATTTACCTTGTTGACTAGAATATTTAATTACTGAAAATTTTGATTATAGGTGGTTTAATGATGAAAGGACTTCTTGGGACGACGAATAAAATTACATAATAGGTTGGTCAAACAGAGTTGCGACAAGCTAATGGAGCAATGATAAAGGGTGTGAGGAAAATGAGTACCCTCACGAACCTCTTTATGAGTCATATGACAAAGATGATGATATTCCCAAACACTCAGATGAGCCTCATGATTTGTAGAAGATGCCCTCATGCAAAACTACTGAGCCATCCAACTCCGAAGATTATCAAACATGCCAGACATGATGGAATAGATGAGGAAAATGCTGCAAGAAATATTAGAGGTGCTACCTCTAAGGGAAGAGGTTGTGCATGACGTTCCCAACCTTGATCCAGATGACCCCTATTTTAATGTTGACCACCATGAATCATACAATAGTAGTCACTAAGAGTTTGGAACCAGATATCATGGGGATGAATTGAATATGACCAAAATAATATCTGTAACAGCCCGTTTTTGGTGAAATCAAAATAGTAGTTTCAGGACCAGAAATTTGAATTCAAAAAATTTATTTTATTATTATTTTATGATCTACAGCATGATAGCATTACCGTATAAAAATTTTGTTAAGAAATTTTACCATTTACATGCTTAATTTATTAAAAAGGACTAAATTGCATAAAGTGCAAAAGTTGAGTTCTAATAGCTAATGGTATTAAATAACTATAGAACTTTAAAGTGGAAGTCCTTATATAGTAATTAGACCATAAATGAGTTAGTGGAAGATGTTAGCTTGGCATTTGTGTAAAATTTAAAGTTATTAAAGGTTAAATTAGTAAAAAGGTAATTAATGTTAAAATAAAGAGAACAAATAAAGCTTTCATCTTTCTTTCTCAACCACAACCGATTGTAGAAGAGAAAATAGCCATTTTTGAATCTTGATATTCGACCAAGCTTGTAAGCTCAAATGGTAAGTGATTTTTGTTTCGTTTTTTGATGATTTCTATATTTTCAAGATCGTTGTAGCTTAATCTAGCTATCACAAGGACTACTTTGTAAAACTATTAAGGTTTTACCATTGATGAATATATATGAGTTTTGTAGTTTGATCATAGAAGATGAATCGTTGTTGTCAGATAAACAACTTTTGTAAAGGGATTTTTGGTGAAATTGTCAATTAGGGGTTAAAATGAAAAATGTGATAAATTTATGGTAAAAGTTTTGAATTTGTAAAATATTTGGGTTGTTATAAGCATGTATAAAAATCGGCCAAGCTTGGGTAGGGGTAAAATTGCATGAATTTCATTTTTCGAGCCAAATGACTAAATTGCAAAGAAAATAAAAGTATAGGGGCAAAATGATAATTTTTCCAAAAATATGTTTTGGATTAAATTGAATGAATTATGTGTTGAATTGAGTTAAATTTATCCGTATAGGTCCAGTTAGAACTTGTATCGAGTGAGATCAGGGCAAAGAGAAAGTCTCTGATTAATCACCTCTGTATTGACGCTTACTCGTCGAGGTAAGTTCGTGTAATTAAGTCAAATTTATATGTTTTTAATTGAAATAAATAATGGTATGAATTGTCCTGCATATTTACCGGTTGCATATCCAATGATGTACGACAATTACCGAGCCCTGTTTCAACCTTAGGAATCCGTAGGATACAAATGACATGTCATTAGGGTTACCAATTTGGCTGAGGTCCTGCATGTGTTGCGGATACTCCACAGCTCGTAAGAGCATACCAATTTACTGGTTATGAGAGCATACCGATCTATAGCTCAAATGAACATACCGATTCACAGCTTGTATGAGCATACATGTACATGAATTAATGGATTACAACTATATGAGCTAGCACACTATGCGTGAGCTATCTCGGGTATCCAACGGTTTTCTAAACGGGTCATCAGGCAATACTCTAATACGAAATGGTAAGAGTTTAATACAGGCCATTACCAGGACACATGAATTACATGGAAATGTTATTACATGGTATATAGAAACATGAAATGAATGATACATGTATATAGAACTTGATCAATTGTTGTGTTCATCCATGTTTATTGGCTAATATATGTATTTACATGGCTAATATGGTTGGTGTATATGTGCTTAGGCATTTGGCCAAATTGTGTTGGGATATGCTTGTTTACTTACCTATGATAAGACTAAATGGTAAGCTAAATTCTATGTTACATGAACTTACTAAGCTTAAATGCTTACTCTGTGTTATTTCCTGCGTTTTATAGTGAATTAGAAGCTCATTCAGGTTGGAAGCTTGTCAGATTTATATCACACTATCGACCGACTCTTTTGGTACTTTTGGATATTTAATTTTGGTTATAATGACATGTATAGGTTATTTTGGCTAATGTTGGCTTATATGTGTTTTGGTTGTTGGAAATGACCATTTGGTTGGTTTGCATTTTGGCCTGTTGTTGGTGAAATGGTATATCTTAATGTGTATATAAGCAGCCTTATAATGGTTGATATATGACTTGATATGGTGGAATGATGGAAGATATAAAGGTAGTTGAATGTGCATATTAAATATGTCATGTAATTTGTTGTGAATTGGTGCTTTGTTGTGTAAGGCATATATGTATATTGATGCTAGTGATTAAGTGATTAATTGGTACCATTTGGTGTATTTTGGCAAGTGAGTTAAATGGTAAGTTTTGATGCAAATATACACATATGCTATTTGATCATTTGATTATATTGAACACATGATTAGACATGTTTACAAATTGCCATTTGAGGTGCCTAAAGGCATATTGGTTGTATGTGAATATACAATATGTTTAAGGCTTGATTATGCTTATTTTGGGTGCCTTATTATGGCTTGTTGTTATGCACAATGTTGGGTATAGGTTTATGCTTATTTGGGTGAGAAAAATGACTTGTAAAATGGCTTGTTTTCGTCTATACGGGCAGAGACACGAGCGTTTGTCTCAGTCATATGTGACGTACGATCAGATGACACGACCGTGTTTCCCCTACAGCTTTCAAAAGGTTGCAAGTCAAGCTGTTACACGGCCTGACACACGGACGTGTGAGGTTAATTTAAAGGGTACACGGCCTAGCACACAGGCATGTGGCTTGGCCGTGTAACCCAAGTCAGTGAGTTACACAGGCTGGGACATGTCTGTGTGTCCTTATCTCGAATGCCCACATGGCTTAAGACACAGGCATGTCTCTTGCCCGTGTGACCCCTAGAGTTTTAAAATTCAAAAAATTCTCTGAGTTTTCGATTTAGTCCCGACTTGTTTCTAATGCATATTTCCGGCCTCAATGGCTCGTATAAAGGACAATATGAATGATTTTGATTGTTTTTTAATATGAATATTGATATGTTTTGAAATGTTTAAAATGTTTGTCCGTTTCTTTTGTAAACTCTGGTAATGCTCCGTAACCCTATTTTAACGATGGATTCGGGTTAGGGTTGTTACAGTCTCCAATCTAATTGACGTAAAATCAAACATAATAATATATGTAGCCACTAATGTAAAAGTAGAACTAACCACTAACATGGAGCTTAAACCGATTTTAAAGGGAAGTGTAGAAAAGTCAATACACTTTCAGGTCATAGCAGAAAAGGTATCAGCCGAAGAGATCGATGATTTTATCTCGTTCTCATTTGACGAGGGAAACAAAGCTTGAGTGACCAAAATTTCACGCGACATGGAGAGAAGAAAGCTTAAGGCAATAATACCCCGAAAAATAATTTGGGGTTGGCTAAAAAATAAGGCAATATCAATGGAAACGACCAGAGAGGCTGGCTCATGTGCATCGATAGGGGAACAAACAACAGATCAAATTACGAGAGCCAATTGGATATTCTTCTATGGTGGCGACACAGGTGTCCCCATTTTTAAATAACTTTTATTTCCTATTTTTAATTTTGTTTCATTTTTATTTTTATTTTTATTTTTATTCATTTAATTTATTTTGATTAATCTTAGTTGTGTTAAGTTTTCCTACAATAGGTGTTGATACATAGAGTGAAAAAATTGAAAAAACAAATTCGAAGAAGCCAAAAACCAGGCTCAATGTTGCGACATCGCACCCTAATTTTGCAACATCCTATACAGAACACAACCCTGGAACATTGAAGAGCCAAGGTCATTTGAGACGTTCTGTCATCCATTATTGACACTTATTAATTTTCCTCTTATTTTGATTTTATATTTCAGATTTTTTGTTGTAGTATTTTTTTAGGTACCTTTTTTCTCCAGTTGGAGCACACAAACCCAGAGGTTATCATAATGATAAGGATTCAGCCTATCCAGGGAAGTTTTCTTGTTTGCACTTTAATTATTTTACACTAAGGCCAATGTATCTTCTAAAGTGTGGGGGAAATGCATAGGATTAGTTTATGTGTTTACTTTGATTTAGTTTATTATTTATTGAAAATGCAATATTATTATTATTGTTTTTGTTGCATGGTGCTTGGATTATATTAATACTATGAATAGTGGTTGAACATAATAAAACATGAAATGATTTTTTCCAAGTATGAAATTTTTTATTGGTATGAAATAATTTGATTATTTTTAAGGAAAATTGATTAGGTTACTTATTTAAATTACATAATAGATTAGAAGTTACCTAGATAAAATGTTTAATGATGCCATATAAGATATAAGTCTTATAGATAGTCGTAGAAACATGAATGCTTGAATTGATTATTATTCATTCAGTTTAATTCGATGCATGAAAGAGAGTGTGTGTGGTGGGATGCTCAGGGATAACCTAAGGCATTGTTTGAATAGCTAGTTCTCAAATTACCACACCTTACTGCTATGAATCCCGAGTCTCCTTATTTGAGCCTGATAACTCCTTTTTGATGATTAAAAAAAATTGAAACCTAAAGACCACACATAAAACTTAAACTCCTCACTATCCTTGGTCCTTTAATACATTACGAAGTAGACGTTAGACCATAGATATTGAGGGTTTAGGTAGACAGATCATGGTGTGTAACACCCCGAACCCGAGACCGTCACCGGAGTCTAACACGAGGTGTTAACAGACTTTAAAAATTTTCCAGACACTGCCAATCTGCATAATAGTCGCATTAAAAATCATATCTTGAGTTCAGAAACTCGGAATCCAGTTCCGTAAATTTTCCCTGAAACTAGACTCATATGCCCATCTACATATTTTTTCTAGAATTTTTGGTTGGGTCAAGTAGTACAGTTTATTAGTCAAAGTCTCCCATGTTACAGGGATCGACTACCCTGACCTTTGCGCATTACGACTTGGATATCTCCCTGTACAGGGCTTCAATACTGATACCGTTTTTTTCTATAGAAACTAGACTCAAAGAGGAATCTATAAATATATGGCTTGACTCCTAATTGTCTCTGGTTAATTTGTAATGAATTTCCAAATTCGGAACAGGAAATCCAGAAACCGTTCTGGCCCTGTCTCACGAGAACCTGAATATCTCTTAACATACTGTCCGTATGATTGTTTCGTTACTTTCCTATGAAAATAGATTCATCAAGGTTTGTTTACATAATTTATTCACTATTTAATTCCATTCCTACTATTTTTAGTGATTTTCCAAATCTACATCACTGCTGCTGTCAACATCTGCCTTTAAGGTAGACTTTGCCTATTTCATGGTTTCCATGATTCAACTAGCCCTTTTTGCATAAATAGCACAATTTATGATAGTGATTAACCATTCCCATGGCCAATCCTTGTCAAGCATATCCACACCAAATGATTATAACATTATACTCAAACACATATAAGCCATTTTCGCATGGCTATCCAAAATTATACAAGTCCAAAGGGTCCACGACCCACAACAAACGGGTAGTCCTATACATGCCATTTCGAAGTTCAACCAAAATTGTACCAAAAGGGGGGCTTTGATAGTGTGGGCGACTTTGACTTCAAGATCCCGAGTCCGATAGCTGGAGAACCAAATCTATAAAACAAAGGAGCAATGAAACGGAGTAAGCAATTTATGCTTAGTAAGTTTTGAGCAAGGAATTCCAGCACAACAAAAGTATAGCATTCATATAGCTAAACGGATAATTTCATATGCACAAATTTTCGATATCATACTTGCTTCACATTACCAACCCTTATGTACATACACAAAAGATCAACTTAGCCAAAGGCCGGTAGCTCGTTTATCAACTGAGCGAATACTTATTTGTAAGGGCTCAACTAAATTCAAGCACATACGAAACATACCTCAATGTTGGGATGTTTCTAGAGTATTAACTGAAATTTTTACAGCAAGATCATTCATTCCCAAATCACGTACCTTCGGAATTTAATCGGATATAGCTCCTCGTTCAAATGCCTTCGGGACATAGCCCGGTTATAGTAACTCGCACAAATGCCTTCGGGACTTAACCCGGATTTAGTAACTCGCACAAATGCCTTCGGGCTTAGCCCGGAATTAGTATCTCGCACAAATGCCTTCGGATCTTAGTCCGGATATGGTCACTTAGCACAAAGCCTTCGGGACTTAGCCCGGACATTATTCAAATAACCATGCACATTTAACAATAAATCATGGCACATTCGTATTTCATTTTCGTTAGCAAAACTCGAACACAAGACACTTATCATTCTTGTAATTTCGGCTCAATAGCCACACACAAAGAGCATGATTTTGATTTGCTTAAAACATGATCTAATCAAATCTTAATTTAAGCTCTCTTACTCAAGAACTTACCTCGGATGTTGTCGAACGATTCCAATGGCTATTCGACCACTTTTTCCTTCCCTTTATCGGATTTAGTTCCCCTTTGCTCTTGAGCTTAATTAAACAAATAAATTGATTTAATCATTTGAGCATCGAAAAGAGGAACACAAGGCACTTAGCCCATATTTATACATTAGACATTAAAGTCACATATGTACGGAATCATGAATCAAACTCAACATTTTAGCTAATTCCCCCCCCTTGGCCGAATTTTCTAAGCCAAGACAAAAGCATCAATATGCTTGCCTCCAACCGAATACATGCAACACCAAATCTTCTTCCTATGGCCGAATATGCATGTCTATGTTGGGGCCGATTATATGCTTAATACTTCCTACAAGTATGGTTACTTGTATTGATTATAAATATCATCTTGTTTCAAGTTCAAAACTTGGCTAATACACACATATATACACTAGTAAAGCATCCTCTCCCTTTCCATCAATTTAACACATGCATTGCTCATTAACATACAAAAGTTATATTCGGCCTTAGCACACAACTTGCTAGCCGATTCTTCCCCATCTAGCAACCAATGCACATATGTGCTCACTCAAAAATGCTAAAAAGGAGATTCAAGAATCATCAATCCACCATCACATGCATCATTAACAAGCTTCATATTTAGCATGCAATGGCATTAACACAAAATCCACCTAGGCCGAATCTTAACTCATCTTCATGCCTCATCACCACAACATCAAACATCAACCAAGAATGATGCATCCATGGCCGAGTGTCATTTCCATCACATAGCAAGATTTAGACCATGGGCTAGGTAGAACTCAAGCTAACAACTAAAACATGCATGCATCTCATGGAACATCATCAAACATACCTTAGCCTAGCTACATGCATGGCCGAACCTCTTCAACCTTTCTTCTTCCTTCCTCCTTAAAATTTTTGCCCAAGGATGAACCAAAGGATGAGCACTTTTTTTTTTGTTTTTCTTTCTAGTTTCGGCAAAATGGGGGGGGAGAAACAACCACACACTTTTTTTGTTTTCATCATATTCCCTTTCATTATTTAATTTCCATGCTCATTATTTTATTTTTTTCCACCCATGATGCACCAACAAGACATGTCTATGACATGTCTTGCCCATCACACTTGGTCTACCATGCTTGTCATGGCCGGCCACTACTCATTAGGGGGGGGAATTTGACATGCAAGTCAGCCCCTTTTTCCACATGCACTAATAGGTCCTTACGCATTGACCTATCACATTTTAAAATTTTCTCACATAAGTCCTATTTGATGAAATTCACTTACAATTAACAAAATTCAAACACGAAATTTTCACACATGCACATGTACATATAATGAGCATCAATTATGACGGTTAATTATTTTCACGACTCGATTTAGCGGTCCCGAAACCACTTCCCGACTAGGGTCAATTTTGGGCTGTCACAACTCTCCCCCACTTAAGAAATTTTTGTCCCCGAAAAGCTTACCGGTAAATAGGTTTGGGTATCGTTCTTTCATCGAGCTCTCGGTTTCCCAAGTAGCTTCCTCGATCCCGTGTTTGAGCCATAACACCTTCACTAACGGAACCCTTTTGTTTCGCAACTCTTTCACTTCACGAGCTAGTATACGAATCGGTTCTTCTTCATAACTCAAGTCAGATTGAATTTCAACTTCTGAGGGATTAATCACATGTGACGGATCGGATCTATAACGTCGAAGCATCGAAACATGAAAGACATCGTGAATCTTTTCAAGTTCAAGGGGCAAAATCAATCTATACGCAACCAGACCAACTCGTTCGGAGATTTCGTACGGCCCAATGAATCTCAGGCTCAACTTGCCCTTACGGCCAAATCTGAGTACCTTCTTCCAAGGCGAAACTTTAAGAAACACTTTATCTCCCACCTGATATTCAATGTCCTTCCGTTTCAAATTCGCATACGATTTTTGACGATCTGTGGCTGCTTTCAGACTTTCACGGATTACCTTTACTTTCTGTTCGGCATCCTTAATCAAATCAACTCCGAAAGTTTTACTTCACCGAGCTCGGTCCAAAACAATGGTGTACGGCATTTACGACCGTACAAAGCCTCGTAAGGTGCCATCTTAATACTTGATTGAAAACTATTATTGTAAGCGAATTCAATCAAAGGTAAATACCGTTCCCATGAACTACTGAACTCGAGGATGCAACATCTCAACATATCCTCAAGTATCTGAATTATCCGCTCAGATTGACCATCGGTTTGGGGATGAAAAGCAGTGCTAAAATGCAGCTTGGTACCCAAAGCTTCTCGCAATTTCCTCCAAAATCGCGAGGTGAATCTCGGATCTCTATCCGACACGATAGAAATAGGTACCCCGTGTAATCTCACAATCTGAGAAACATACAATTCGGCTAGTTTATCCAATGAAAAATCCGTACGCACGGGGATAAAGTGAGCCGACTTAGTCAGTCTATCAACAACAACCCAAATCGCATCCTTCTTACTTGCTGACAATGGCAATCCGGACACAAAGTCCATTGTGACTCGATCCCATTTCCACTCGGGTATCATGATCGGCTGAAGTAATCCTGAAGGCACTTGATGTTCCGCTTTCACTTGTTGACATATTAAACATCTCGAAACAAAGTCGGAGATGTCTCGTTTCATACCATGCCACCAAAACCAACGTTTCAAATCGTTGTACATTTTCGTACTCCCCGGGTGAATTGACATTCGGCTACAATGGGCTTCGTTCAGAATCATCGAAATGAGTTCCGAATTCCTTGGAACACACAAATGACTCTGAACCTCAAACAATCATCATCATCAATTTGAAACTCCGATTCCTTGTTCGGAGCACACTCAGCCCGTTTTGCAACCAATTCATCATCAACTTTCTGGGCTTCACGAATTTGATGAATTAATAATGGTTTGGCTTTTAATTCAGCTACTAACACTTTGTCGGGTAGAACAGACAAGTGCACATTCATCGCTCGTAAAGCAAACAATGATTTCTGGCTTAAGGCGTCCGCAACCACATTAGCCTTTCCCGGGTTGTAAGCAATGACAAGCTCGTAATCTTTCAACAACTCAAGCCAACGTCTTTGTCGCAGATTTAAGTCTCTTTGAGTCATCAAATATTTGAGACTTTTGTGATCCGAAAATACATGGCACTTTTCACCAAATAAGTAATGTCGCCATATTTTTAAAGCAAATACGATGGCAGCTAGTTCAAGATCATGGGTCGGATAATTTTTCTCATGTGGCTTTAATTGTCTCGACGCATAGGCCACCACTCGACCTTCTTGCATCAATACGCAACCCAACCCAAGTAGGGATGCGTCACTATAAATGACAAACTCTTTGCCTGATTCGGGTTGCACTAAAATTGGAGCTTCAGTCAAATAAGTTTTCAGTTGATCGAAACTTTTCTGACATTTCTCCGTCCATTCGAACTTAACATCCTTTTGAAGTAGCTTCGTCATTGGTGTGGCTATCATCGAGAAACCTTTTACAAATCGTCGGTAATAACCGGCGAGCCCCAGGAAGCTCTGAACTTCGGTAATATTTCTTGGAGGCTTCCAGTTAAGTATGGCTGAAATTTTGCTCGGGTCAACTCGAATACCCGATGCGGATACCACATGACCCAAGAAGCTAACCTCTCTTAACCAGAACTCACACTTACTGAACTTAGCATATAACTGCTTCTCCAGCAAAATTTGCAACACTAGTCTCAGGTGCTCAGCATGTTCGGTCTCATCTCTTGAATAGACCAAGATGTCATCAATGAACACAACTACGAACCGATCCAAATATGGTATGAAGATTCGATTCATCAAATCCATAAATACCGCAGGGGAATTAGTGAGCCCAAACGGCATCACTAAGAACTCGTAGTGACCATATCTCGTTCTGAAGGCAGTTTTGGGTATGTCCGAATCTCGAATTCGCAACTGATAATAGCCCGATCTCAAATCTATTTTTGAGAACACTGAGGCTCCCTTCAGTTGGTCGAACAAATCATCGATACGCGGTAACGGATATTTGTTCTTTATCGTCACTTTATTCAGTTGACGATAGTCAATGCACAACCTCATGGTTCCGTCCTTCTTTTTCACGAACAATACTGGTGCACCCCAAGGTGAGAAACTTGGTCGAGCAAAACCTCTATCCGTCAATTCTTGCAACTGAGCTTTCAACTCTTTTAACTCGGTTGGTGCCATACGATACGGAGCTATCGAAATCGGCGTAGTCCCAGGTACAAGCTCAATACCAAACTCTACCACCCGAATAGGTGGTAAACCCGGTAATTCTTCAGGAAAAACATCCGGGTATTCACAAACCACTGGCACAGATTCGAGTTTCTTTTCTAATTCTTTGTCATCAAGTACATACGCAAGGTATGCTTCGCACCCTTTTCTTACATATTTCTGGGCCAACATTGCTGATATTACAGCTGGCATCCCCTCCAAGTCCGTAGACTCAATTCGGATTACTTCGTTATTTGCGCACCTCAAATCAATAGTCTTGCTTTTGCAATTCACAACCGTATCATGCGCGGTCAACCAATCCAAACCAAGAATAACATCAAATTCATCAAACGGCAAAAGCATCAAGTCCGCCGGAAAACAGGAACCTCGAATTTCTAGGGGACATTTCTTACACACTTTGTCGACAAGCACGTAACGACCCAAGGGATTTGACACCCGAATTACGAACTCAGTAGACTCAATAGGTAAAGTCTTACTGGATGCTAAGGTTTCACATATGTATGAATGAGTAGAACCGGGGTCAATCAAAGCAATTACATTAGTATCAAAGAGAATAAAAGTACCGGTAATAACATCAGGCGAAGAAGCATCCTCGCGGGCACGTATAGCATAAGCTCTAGCAGGCGCACGAGCCTCGAATCTGGTCGTAGCATCTCTAGATCCTCTCTGACCACCACTAGCATTGCCCGTATTTCCAGATGGTCTACCTCGAGCAGTGGTAGCACCCGGTTTCCCACTCTGATTTACATTTTGTTCAGACAACCTCGGGCAATCTTTAATGAAGTGGTCAACTGATCTGCACTTGTAACAGGAGCGGTCAGGGAATCTACAACTCCCCGAATGCCATTTACCGCAATATCGACATTTCGTTCTGTCTCGACGTTCATTCCCAACACTGGCGACCGAAGTGCCTCGTGTACCCACAAGGGGTCGATCACGATCTCGTCTAAAAAGGTCCGAAGTGCCTCTCGACCAGCCCACATCATCTCGAAATTTCTTCGATGCCTGTTGAAGAGACTTTCCTGAAGATCTTTTACGAAACTCTCCAGTTCCCACATCAACTTTTTGTTTTTCTTTTCTAAGCTCTTCGGCTTTACAAGCTCGCTCGACAAGTACTACGAACTCTCGTATTTCAAGAACGCCAACGAACCTTTTTATATCTTCATTCAGCCCATCCTCGAAGCGTTTACACATGATAGCCTCAGACGAAACACATTCCCGAGCGTATTTGCTAAGTCTAACAAATTTTCGCTCGTAATCAGTAACCGACATGGAACCTTGCTTAAGCTCAAGAAATTCCTTCCGTTTTTGATCAACAAATCTCTGACTGATATACTTTTCCGAAACTCAGTTTGGAAAAACTCCCAAGTTACTTGCTCTCGGGGCACAACAGAAGTCAAAGTACTCCACCAATAGTAGGCAGAATCACGTAGCAAGGAGATAGTACACTTTAGGCATTCATCGGGTGTACAAGATAGCTCATCGAGTACCCGGATAGTGTTGTCCAACCAAAATTCAGCTTGCTCGGCATCGTCGCTATCCGTAGCTTTAAATTCAGTAGCCCCATGTTTTCGGATTCTGTCAACTGGGGGCTTATTTGACCTTATTTGGTCAGTTACCGGAGGTATTGTAGGTGCGGGGGTTGTATTAGTCGGGAACGGAGGTTGTGGAACAGCCGTATTAGTTCGAATGTATTGGTTGAACCAATCATTCATCACGCTATAGAAAGCTTGTCTAGCTTCATCATTCAGGTTACTAGCATTAGGTTGAGAGTCCACCGGCGCTGTCCCTTGTGCGGGAGCAGGCGCTACACTCTCAAGATCATCAGCTACCTCTCGGTCGGGATCGGGATCCATTACTATAAATAAACACATTTACAATTATCAGAAATCACCACACTATCAAGTAATCACATAAAATGGCATGTATAGCTAGACCCAATGCATTACGGTAGTCCTAGAATCGACTAAACCGTAGCTCTGATACCAATCAAATGTAACACCCCGAACCCGAGACCGTCACCGGAGTCGAACACGAGGTGTTAACAGACTTTAAAAATTTTCCAGACACTGCCAATCTGCGTAATAGTCGCTTTAAAAATCATATCTTGAGTTCAGAAACTCGAAATCCAGTTCCGTAAATTTTCCCTGAAACTAGACTCATATGCCCATCTACATATTTTTTCTAGAATTTTTGGTTGGGCCAATTAGTACAGTTTATTAGTCAAAGTCTCCCATGTTACAGGGATCGACTACCCTGACCTTTGCGCATTACGACTTGGATATCTCCCTGTACAGGGCTTCAATACTGATGCCGTTTGTTTCTATAGAAAATAGACTCAAAGAGGAATCTATACATATATGGCTTGACTCCTAATTGTCTCTGGTTAATTTGTAATGAATTTCCAAAGTCGGAACAGGAAATCCAGAAACCATTCTGGCCCTGTCTCATGAGAACCTGAATATCTCTTAACATACTGTCCGTATGATTGTTTCGTTACTTTCCTACGAAAATAGATTCATCAAGGTTCGTTTACATAATTTATTCACTATTTAATTCCATTCCTACTATTTTTAGTTATTTTCCAAATCTACATCACTGCTGCTGTCAGCATCTGCCTTTAAGGTAGACTTTACCTATTTCATGGTTTCCATGATTCAACTAGCCCTTTTTGCATAAATAGCACAATTTATGATAGTGATTAACCATTCCCATGGCCAATCCTTGTCAAGCATATCCACACCAAATGATTATAACATTATACTCAAACACATATAAGCCATTTTCGCATGGCTATCCAAAATTATACAAGTCCAAAGGGTCCACGACCCACAACAAACGGGTAGTCCTATACATGCCATTTCGAAGTTCAACCAAAATTGTACCAAAAGGGGGGCTTTGATAGTGTGGGCGACTTTGACTTCAAGATCCCGAGTCCGATAGCTGGAGAACCAAATCTATAAAACAAAGGAGCAATGAAACGGAGTAAGCAATTTATGCTTAGTAAGTTTTGAGCAATGAATTCCAGCACAACAAAAGTATAGCATTCATATAGCTAAACGGATAATTTCATATGCACAAATTTTCGATATCATACTTGCTTCACATTACCAACCCTTATGTACATACACAAAAGATCAACTTAGCCAAAGGCCGGTAGCTCGTTTATCAACTGAGCGAATACTTATTTGTAAGGGCTCAACTAAATTCAAGCACATACGAAACATACCTCAATGTTGGGATGTTTCTAGAGTATTAACTGAAATTTTTACAGCAAGATCATTCATTCCCAAATCACGTACCTTCGGAATTTAACCGGATATATCTCCTCGTTCAAATGCCTTCCAGACATAGCCCGGTTATAGTAACTCGCACAAATGCCTTCGGGACTTAACCCGGATTTAGTAACTCGCACAAATGCCTTCGGGCTTAGCCCGGAATTAGTATCTCGCACAAATGCCTTCGGATCTTAGTTCGGATATGGTCACTTAGCACAAAGCCTTCGGGACTTAGCCCGGACATCATTCAAATAACCATGCACATTTAACAATAAATCATGGAACATTCGTATTTCATTTTCGTTAGCAAAACTCGAACACAAGACACTTATCATTCTTGTAATTTTTGCTCAATAGCCACACACAAAGAGCATGATTTTGATTTGCTTAAAACATGATCTAATCAAATCTTAATTTAAGCTCTCTTACTCAAGAACTTACCTCGGATGTTGTCGAACGATTCCGATGGCTATTCGACCACTTTTTCCTTCCCTTTATCGGATTTAGTTCCCCTTTGCTCTTGAGCTTAATTAAACAAATAAATTGATTTAATCATTTGAGCATCGAAAAGAGGAACACAAGGCACTTAGCCCATATTTATACATTAGACATTAAAGTCACATATGTACGGAATCATGAATCAAACTCAACATTTTAGCTAATTTCCCCCCCTTGGCCGAATTTTCTAAGCCAAGACAAAAGCATCAATATGCTTGCCTCCAACCGAATACATGCAACACCAAATCTTCTTCCTATGGCCGAATATGCATGTCTATGTTGGGGCCGATTATATGCTTAATACTTCCTACAAGTATGGTTACTTGTATTGATTATAAATATCATATTGTTTCAAGTTCAAAACTTGGCTAATACACACATATATACACTAGTAAAGCATCCTCTCCCTTTCCATCAATTTAACACATGCATTGCTCATTAACATACAAAAGTTATATTCGGCCTTAGCACACAACTTGCTAGCCGATTCTTCCCCATCTAGCAACCAATGCACATATGTGCTCACTCAAAAATGCTAAAAGGAGATTCAAGAATCATCAATCCACCATCACATGCATCATTAACAAGCTTCATATTTAGCATGCAATGGCATTAACACAAAATCCACCTAGGCCGAATCTTAACTCATCTTCATGCCTCATCACCACAACATCAAACATCAACCAAGAATGATGCATCCATGGCCGAGTGTCATTTCCATCACATAGCAAGATTTAGACCATGGGCTAGGTAGAACTCAAGCTAACAACTAAAACATGCATGCATCTCATGGAACATCATCAAACATACCTTAGCCTAGCTACATGCATGGCAAAACCTCTTCAACCTTTCTTCTTCCTTCCTCCTTAAAATTTTTGGCCAAGGATGAACCAAAGGATAAGCACTTTTTTTTTGTTTTTCTTTCTAGTTTCGGCAAAATGGGGGGGGGGAGAAACAACCACACACTTTTTTTGTTTTCATCATATTCCCTTTCATTATTTAATTTCCATGCTCATTATTTTATTTTTTTCCACCCATGATGCACCAACAAGACATGTCTATGACATGTCTTGCCCATCACACTTGGTCTACCATGCTTGTCATGGTCGGCCACTACTCATTAGGGGGAATTTGACATGCAAGTCCCCCCCCCTTTTTCCACATGCACTAATAGGTCCTTACGCATTGACCTATCACATTTTAAAATTTTCTCACATAAGTCCTATTTGATGAAATTCACTTACAATTAACAAAATTCAAACACGAAATTTTCACACATGCACATGTACATATAATGAGCATCAATTATGACGGTTAATTATTTTTACGACTCGGTTTAACGGTCCCGAAACCACTTCCCGACTAGGGTCAATTTTGGGCTGTCACATGGTGGTTTCAGAAAAAGGAAGAAACAATGTGATACAATGATTATAGGTTGGGAAAAAATGTGCAAAAAAGAAAAATCTAGAAAAACTAAAGAGTAAATATGAAAAGAAAAAGTACAAAACAGAAACAAAAGCATTGTGACTGAGAAAAGAGTAAATGGTTAAGTGACAAAACAAAAAGTCACAAAAGTGAGAGAAAATTCAATCATAATTGCACCAAAACTCTTTAAGCTGACCATAGTTGCT
Organism: Gossypium hirsutum; assembly: GCF_007990345.1. Classification (NCBI taxonomy): domain Eukaryota; kingdom Viridiplantae; phylum Streptophyta; class Magnoliopsida; order Malvales; family Malvaceae; genus Gossypium; species Gossypium hirsutum. The sequence continues at coordinate 42,918,340 of NC_053442.1, read as the reverse complement.
AGTATTCTATTGTATCTTTCTACATGAAGAGGTAAGGAACGTGAAAGAGGGAAACAAAAGGTGGTTAGCTTAGATGAGACATTAAGGGGGAAGAAAGGGAACAATGTCATGTGCCTAACTATTTTCAGTGTTTGAACCAATTTTAGTTATATCTTTCTTTGAAATCATACTGTCCTAAGCCTCAGAATATTACAAGCCTAGAAGACCAATGTGACATAAACGTTCTCTGTGCATAACCTTCTGGAATTGCTAACTATTTAATGAATGTTTTTGATTCACATGATTGTGTCTGCTACAAATATGTTTGATTTATGTTAATGGTGATATTGTTAAACATTTGGTCATTGGAATTAATTCTAATTTGTTATTAATGTAACTTTGTAATCTAATCCTAATTTACTTTAAAAAATTCAAGGCATTGAAGTATCAAAATTAAGTTACATGTGGAATAAGAATTGTTATACCTTTGATATTTGACAATCATATTCTTAGTAGTGATAAAATCCAAGGGAGATCTTCTTATTGCATGCTATGTGCCTAGACTTGGTTTGCTTGAGGACAAGCAAAAAAGTTAAGTGTGGGGGACTTTAGGTTTGAGATTCATATTTAAATCCATCTTCACTAACTCTAGCTTTTTTAAAGAAAGAAATCAAGTCTTTTTTTTCTTCCATATTTGTGTTTTGGTTACTTGAGGACAAGCAACAAGTTAAGTGTGGGGGAGTGATCTACCATGAATTACACTATTTTTTACATTCTTTTTACACATAACTTTAGCTTGTTTAATAGTTAAATCAAAGAATCTTATTATACATTTAGGTTTTCATGCTTCAAATACTAATTTATCATTTAGGATAAATCAGGAGCTAAAGATGTATATTTGGGCCGAAACTAATGCCTACGTCTCGACACGAACACACTGATGTGTCAACATCATAGACATGAGCCAAAAACAAGTCCTAAAGTGAAATTATCATCGAGGTCGCAACACACTCCCTGTTGTGTCACAACACCATATCCAATGTTGCAACACTGCAGGCCTGTGTTTCAACACCACCCTGCGTAACTCAAAAGCTCCCTCAAGAGCTAATTTTATTTTTTAGGGAAATTAGGAGTATTTGCCCTAGTCAAACTCTAAGGACTTCAAGGATAATTTAATCACTTTAATATTCTAAGTTTAGCCTATATAATGGTCATTGTAATCAGTTTAAACAAATAATTTTAGGGAGACAGAAATTATTCTAAGGTTTTTATTTAATTCTTAGTTTTCACTTAAGGTATTTTATGTTCTTATAATCGAAAGATCCTTTTTCGAAGTGAGACTTTCACGATGGAAGATTGTTCCAGAGCCACGCTTCCATCGATAAATTTATGAGCATCTCATTTCCTTTATTCTGTTATTTATATCTCTTTCGTTAACATTGTTTAACTGAATGTTTGTGTAACTATTAGAATCAATTTATGCTTTATACATATATTGCATGTTTCAACTGTTCTAATCTTATTAATTGATTGAATGATAGAGTTTCTTCGAGGATTAGCTGTTTGGGAGAGGAAGAACTTAAAGCCTAGGCTTGATGACCCTAGGAATTCATTTAGGTAGGAATTAATCCAAAATTGGTATGGCCTATCCGTGAACACCTTAACCCGGAATCAGTTTGGATTTTCAGGTTCAGAGATAAGTAGTTCTTGTCGACTCATTAGGTTAGTTGAATGTTGAGAGGCGGAATTAAGTTGATGACTAGCTGGTTGAAGAGACCCCTACATCAATAATTAATTATGTAAAGCAATTGGATCTAGGCTAATGGAACTCAAGTAGTCGAAACAAGGGATAGGAGAAACCAATACATAGACTTAGGAGTAGATTTAGGTTTAATTCAATTTATTTAGTTTATTAATATTATCATCATCTTGCTTCCATAATAACACTACTAATTCATGACTCAAGTAGATTAGTAATTATTTCTAGTAATTGGCTTGATAGCAGGTTACCCCAAACTACAATCCCTTAGCTATGATTCTTGAAGTACTTACCTACATCGTTGTAACTATATTAGAACCTGACTCATGTACTTGCGGACATTGCCTTAATTCTATATATTTTGTAGAAGTATTCACACTCTGGACATTAGCACATCTGATGGTGGTCAGAACGCTTGTCATTTGTCATTTGGATTGGAGAATAGAGCTCACTCGGCCATAAGACAATTAAATATGGACCTAAATAAAGTTTATGAAAGAAGGATGTTACAACTCGATGAGTTGGAATAATTAAGGTTATTTTCATACGAAAATGCCATGATGTCCAAGAAAAAGATAAAGAGATGGTATAAAAAACGTATACAACCTCGGGACATCAAGAAAGGTCAAAATCTCTTATTATTCGATTCAAGATTGAGGTTATTCCCTAGGAAACTAAAATCTCGATGGACTGAACCATTCATTATTCATAAAGTCTACCCTTATGGACTGGTGGAAGTACAAAATAATAAGGGGTACATTTAAAGTTAATGGTCAACGTCTTAAACATTATCGGGATGGTGAAGTTGAGCTAAATAATGCCTCATTCAATTTAATAGACCCTTGATTTTTATTTAATCTATTTGAATAAAAGACATAACTAGAAAATTTTTCTTGAATTAGTACATTAAATTAATTATGTCTAAGGAGATTGGAACTTAAGCGGGACCATTTGTGACTCCTCCAACCTTTCCTAGGAATTTAATTTAATGTAATTTTTCGAGAAAATTTTCTACGTAGCCTAAAAGGAACTTTTATTTTAATTTATTATTTTATTTATTCAAATTTTATGCCGAATAAAAAAAGGTCAAGTTGGCCCAAGTTTTAATCTGTTTAGTTTTTTTTCAGTTTTATTTAAGTGCAGGTAATAAAAAGTTGCAGTTTGGGCTCAAGACCCAGAACAATGACGAGGAGAAAGATACCCAATTTTTTGTTTCCCTTAAGTTTTCCTTAAACCGTAAATTTGTCGCCACCTTATTCTCTTATATCCTTATCGTCCAAGTCTTTCCATAGAAAAATTTTTACTATCAAATTACCAAATTTTTACTATCAAATTACCTTAATCCACTACTATAAAAAAACTCTTACCACCATCATATTTTTCACACCACGTAAGAAATTAGCCTTAACCCTTAACCCTATACTTTTCTTCTCTTAGTCATTAGCCTCAAAAGCCTAAAATTTCTCCATATATTATCTTTTTGTCACTGCACTTTGCCATATTATCTCTTTCCCACGCTGCCGCAATCTCTTTTTCGTTATAGCAACTACTCCCTATCGCCGCATTTTACTGCAGCACTATACCCTATGTTTTCCTTTGCCGCCGTAAAACCCTTGCCAACTCCAACACCACCACACCATCTTTGTCGTCACCCTTTAATTCCTTTTTCATGACTTGTAAAAGAACTTGATCTTTAAAAACTTCTGTTGAAAACACGATCGTCATTCAAGATAAGGAAGTAAATGAGAGATTTGATACTATCTTCAGGAATCAGCCTATGTTCCCTGAAAAAGGCTTCAATTTGGAAAAGCAATGATACAATGGTGGTACCATTGTGAATTCGGAAAGCAGTAGATGCTTTAAAGTGAAATCATTTTTTTGTGCGCGATCACTGCCTGAAGAGAAAGTAATATTAGAATTCCATGTCAATTTAACCATGCCAAATTCCACCGAAGTTCTTATTTGTAGAAAGAAGGTATCTCCTACATCTAAATCCATTAATGATTTGTTTAATTTGTCTGATGTTGAAGAAGATGAATACTCTACCATGATGAAAAATATAAATTGAGATTTTCTTCAACAAGTACTTAACGTTGTTGTAAATCTGATATCTGAATGGATATTAAGAAAATACAGCAGTCACTCTTGTTGAAGGAAGTACTTCAAACCATTGGCTAAGGTATGGTTCTACTTTGCACAATATAGCTTCATGCCTATCTCATATAGTTCCACCATCTCGATAGAACAAATGCTTTTGTTATATGCAATTATGATAGAAAATTCCATCAATGTGGGGAAAATTATTCTCAAGGAAATCCAAGATTGTGCTAGGAAAAAGGTAGAAAATGCTTACTTACCATCATTGATTACTTCACTCAGTTTGCGAGCACAAGTTTATCGAAAGTGTAACACCCCGTACCCGAGACCGTTGCCGGAGTCGGACACAAGGGGTTCACAGACTAAATTCGCTTACTATCGCAGTCCATTTAAAAAATTTCCAGGCAGTTGGCTAACTGCGTCACTGTCACCTTAAAAATCATATCTTGAGTTTCACAACTCGAAAATCAGTTTCGTAATTTTTCCCGGAAACTAGACTCATATGCCCATCTACATATTTGTTTCTAGAATTTTTGGTCAGGCCAATTAGTACAGTTTATTAGTCAAAGTCTCCCATGTTACAGGGATCGACTACACTGACCTTTGCGCATTACGACTTGGATATCTCCCTATACAGGGCTTCAATACTGATGTCGTTTGTTTCTATAGAAACTTTACTCATATAGGAATCTATACATATATGGCATGACTCCTAATTATCTCTGGTTAATTTATAATGAATTTCCAAAGTCGGAACAGGGAATCCAGAAACCGTTCTGGCCCTGTCTCACGAGAACCTGAATATCTCTTAACATACTGTCCATATGATCGTTTCGTTACTTTCCTATGAAAATAGGTTCATCAAGGTTCGTTTAAATAATTTATTCACTGTTTAATTACATTCCTACTATTTTTAGTGATTTTCCAAATCGACATCACTACTGCTGTCAGCATCTGCCTTTAAGGTAGACTTTACCTATTTCATAGTTTCCATGATTCAACTAGCCCTTTTAGCATAAATAGCACAAATTATGATAGTGATTAACCATTCCCATGGCCAATCCTTGTTAAGCATATCCACACCTCTCAATAACCATATCCATACCAAATGATTATAACATTATGCTCAAACATATATAACCCATTTTCGCATGGCTATCCAAAATTATACAAATCCAAAGGGTCCATGACCCACAACAAAAAGGGTAGTCCTATACATGCCATTTTCAGAGTTCAACCAAAAGTGTACCAAAAGGGCTTTGATAGTGTGGGAGACTTCGACTTCCAAAAATCCCGAATCCGATAGCTGACGAGTTAAAATCTATAAAACAGAGAAACAAAGAAACGGAGTAAGCAATTTATGCTTAGTAAGTTTTGAGCAAAGGATTCCAGCACAACAAAAGTATAGCATTCATATAGCTAAACGGATAATTTCATATGCACAAATTTTCAATATCTTACTTACTTCACATTACCAACTCTTATGTTCATACACAAAAGATCAACTTAGCCAAAGGCCGGTAGCTCATTTATCAACTGAGCGAATACTTATTTGTAAGGGCTCAACTAATTCAAAGCACATACGAAACATACCTCAATGTTGGGATGTTACAAGCGTATTAACTGAAATTTTTACAGCAAGATCATTCATTCCCAAATCACGTACCTTCGGAATTTAACCGGATATAGCTACTCGTTCAAATGCCTTCGGGACATAGCCCGGTTATAGTGACTCGCACAAATGCCTTCGGGACTTAGCCCGGTTATAGTAACTCGCACAAATGCCTTCGGGACTTAACCCGGATTTAGTAACTCGCACCAATGCCTTCGGGCTTAGCCCGGAATTAGTAACTCGCACAAATGCCTTCGGATCTTAGTCCGGATATGGTCACTTAGCACAAAGCCTTCGGGACTTAGCCCGGACATCATTCAAATAACCATGCACATTTAACAATATATCATGACATATTCGTATTTCATTTTCATTAGCAAAACTCAAACACAAGACACTTATCATTCTTGCAATTTCGGCTCAATAGCCACACACAAAGAGCATGATTTTGATTTGCTTAAAACATGATCTAATCAAATCATAATTTAAGCTCTATTACTCAAGAACTTACCTCGGATGTTGTCGAACGATTTCGATGGCTATTCGACCACTTTTTCCTTCCCTTTATCGGATTTAGATCCCCTTTGCTCTTGAGCTTAATTAAACAAATAAATTGATTTAATCATTTGAGCATCGAAAAGAGGAACACTAGGCACTTAGCCCATATTTATACATTAGACATTAAAGTCACATACATGTGAAATCATGCATCAACTCAACATATTAACCCACACTCCCTTTTAGCCGATTGTCCTAACCAAGATATAGGCATCAATATGTTTGCCTCTAACCGAATGCAGGCAACACAAATCTTCTTATGTGGCCGAGTATGCATGTATATGTTGAGGCCAATTATATGCTTAATACTTCCCACAAGTATGGTTACTTGTATTAGTTATATACCGTTTCGTTTCAAATTCAAAACTCGGCTAATACGCATTTATACACTAGTAATCAAATACTAACATTTTGCATTTTATCTTACTACCACTTCACTTCTACTTTCTACCATGGCCGAATGCATCAAGACACCATTTACCCTTGCAAGGCATAAATTTCATCATCAAAACTAACAAGCTTATAATCCCATGACCGAAACTTCTAACAACACCAATTAAAATACTTCATGGGTTTGAGGTAAAACCAAGAAAGAAACTCATGAATATCGAGATATAAGCACTAACATTGTTCATCTAGATTTAGCATGACACAACATCCATCACCCTTATTTTTACCATAGCCGAAAACCTTACTCATTCCAAAAATTCAAATCTCAACTTGGTCACAAAAATAACTTGGTATCTCACCAACACAACATCAACACCAAGCAAGAATGATGCATCCATGGCCGAGTGTCATTTCCATCACATAGCAAGATTTAGACCATGGGCTAGGTAGAACTCAAGCTAACAACTAAAACATGCATGCATCTCATGGAACATCATCAAACATACCTTAGCCTAGTTACATGCATGGCCGAACCTCTTCAACCTTTCTTCTTCCTTCCTCCTTAAAATTTTCAGCCAAGGATGAACCAAAGGATGAACACTTTTTTTTTTGTTTTCATCATATTCCCTTTCATTATTTTATTCCCATGCTCCTTATTTTATCATACTTCCCATGAAACACTAACTTAACATGTTTATGACATGTTCTTACCCATCACACTTGGTCTACCATACTTGTCATGGCCGGCCACTACTAATTAAGGGGGGGAATTGACATGCAAGTCCCCCCTTTTTATTTCAAGCACTAATAGATCCTTATGCTTTGACCTACCACATTTCAAAATTTTCTCACATAAGTCCTATTTACTAAAATTCACCTACAATTAAACAAAATTCAAATATGAAATTTTCACACATGCATATATACATATAATAAGCATCAAATATGACAGCTAATTATTTTTATGACTCGGTTTAGCGGTCCCGAAACCACTTCCCGACTAGGGTCAATTTTGGGCTGTCACAGAAAGCAAACCTGAAAGGTCGATATTTTCAAGGATGCATAACAAAACACAACCTTGAAAGGTTAGTAAAGAATGTTGAACACCTAAACCAAACCGAACCATAACCTGAAAAGTGAAAAACTAATCCTAAACTAGATGTTGACTCAATAAATGAACAAGAAAAAGTAGAATCCAAAGGCGAACCGAACAGCCCGGGACCAAGAAAGGAATCGTATGTTATAGAACCAATTTAGACAAATGCTAATCTTGAGTTGACCACTTTGATGACCATTCTTTCAAACATAAATGATAGATCAAAATTTTCAACTAAGATGGATATGTTGAAATTTCTGCATAAACAAAAATAGACTTATTGAAAATATGCAAAAATTAGAAATGACTTCATAAGGAATGTTGTTAAGAATTTCTCTAATAATCTGTTTACTTTCATTCTTGAGTTGCCAAATCATATCTTTGAGCCATGGTAGCAAGATTTAGGGTAAGAAGAGTTCGAAAATTCAAGCGAGAACGAGAAGGTGAATGAACAAGACAAAGGGGGTGATACAAATTAATAAAATGGGGGAATTTCTTTTTCTTAGTATTTATTTTGAGGCATTTTTATATTTACTTTGGTAGTATTTTGCTTTTGTACAATAAAATTGAATAAATTAAAACTTATTAATAAATTAAGTTGATGCCTTTCCATTATTTTTGTTCTCTTGTAAAAAGCAAAGTAGTGTGGTAATGTGAATGTACATGTCTAAGATTGGATTTGTCGGGGAAAGACTTGGTAATTAAGTAGTCTTCACGACTCACCTCTCTTACCTGGCATCCTACCTAGTGCACAATTTACACTCACTACTTTGTTATTTTGCAATAAGGGCATTGCTTCTTTTTAAAAGGGATAAGGGCCATTTTGCATGACTTCTAAAAATTTCAATTTTCACACATAAGTATGTTGAAATAAATTAATGCTCAGAGAAACTTTTTGTTAATAAATTAGCCCAAATAGAAGTGTAATTTCTTATTCTATTCATGTTTTTTTGAAAGTATGTTAGCTTAATCATGATATGATTGTGTTGTCTAAGTCTTATGTAGTTTAGCCATGAAATTTACTTTTTCTTAGAATTAGGTATGCATGAAGGTCAAGTCTTTAGAATTGTCTTAGTAACTTTCTTGAGGTGAAATCCTAGTAGGCATAAGATTCTAAAAATGATATAGACACATTTTGTTTGGATCATTTGAGCCTTCCAAGCTTACCATATTTATAATTAAACCTTGAATCTTTATTTTGAGCTATATGGCCTTTGCTATTTGATTTACCTACATCATAAGCCATCTTACTATCTTTTCATAAATTTTACCCTACATTTATGCCAATCTTGCTTGCTTTGGTGAATAAATTTGGGGAAGAAGTCAGAAGGACGTACATGGTTCAGCTAAAAAAAAGCATGATCAAGTGTTATGATTAGGTGTTCAAAAGAATGAGTTCAAAATTAAGTCTAGGGGTTTTAACCCAATTAGTAAGGAAGATTCTACTACAAAGATCCAAGGCAAGTTTAAGGTTATTTAACCTAAAAATCACTTCTCTTTATCCCTACCTTGAGCCTAGCCCTATTACAACCTTGTGAAAGACCTACTGATTTTGACAATTATGCCGACTACATTAGTGGAGAGAAATTACTATGTTCAACATATGAAGACCATTATTAAACCTTAGGATTGTCTTTATTACTTAAAAAAAGGAAGAACACTAGATTGATAAGATTTACATATGGCTTGTAAAAACATGCGCATTCTGATTATTGCTAACATTTTCTTTTATTTATTATAAAATTTTGAAATTATATTTGCATGCGAGTAACTTATTAGCAAGAAGGGTTTGTGGACATAAATTTGTTAATGCATGATTATGTGTAGAATTTATTATGCTTAAATATTTTACAAGATTGCCCTGTTGAAAATTTTTTATTTGCTTGAAACATTACTCGGGATGAGTAATGGATTAAGTTTGGGGTGTGATAACTCTAAATTATATAGATTTTTAGAGCACCTTTTTACTTAGAATTTATGAATATCCTAAGTATTTTAATAACTAATTATGTGTTTTTAGTACATATTTAGCATTTTGGAACAATTAAAGCAAGATTATAATTTTTGAGTAATTAGGTGCTAAATTCACATAATTCTACTCTATGTTGCTCCATTTTGAAATTTTCATAATTTATGCTATAATTCCTACAACTTGGTACACTGATTTGGTCGATGTTCGAAACCAGTATGGATGACACATGCACATAAGTTGAATAACAATCAGCATGGGATGACAAGGTAAGGCATTGGACTCAACAAAATTATTTTCACCCAACTTGGAAGTGAGTTGCTAAAAAGAACAAGTCTACCTTTTACATTGGAGCCCAAATTGTCCATTAAGGGGGAAAAAAGCCCCAATTTAGTAATGACTTGGTAGAGTAGCCCAATCAACTTTGGGATAATTATTTAATGGTCTATAAATGTGTAAAAAATCACAATTCAGCCTCAGTCAAACCCTATAGTTGTCGTCCAACCCATGCCTTAAATCAAGCAAAAAACAAACTTGAATCATGAATAAATCAACCCCTCTTTCCATGAAATATGGTCGGTCATCCATGAGAGATTTCTAAGGGATATGCATGATAGTTTTAGAAAACTATCAAGACTTCCCTCATGTATAAATACCACCCTCATTGACCTTCCATCTCATCCCTCATATTATCATTCATTCATTCAACACATTATTTTCTCCTCTACACCTAAAGCCTTCCACGTCCCTTCATTTTTCCATCCTCTCTTTGACAGCTCCCCTAGTAAGCAGTTCTTGAGAGAAAAGCTCTCTTCGTAGGCCACATTGAGGAGTAATTTTCATCGAACCAACGACAAAAATCGGAGGAAGCCACCACGAATAGTTCTCGACAAATCACCGAATTCATCTCAAAGTTTCTTCTACTTTTCTCTTTAAATTTTTCTTAGTTTATAAACAATTTTACAAATTATTTGATTGCTTTTCCTTTAATAATAGTGACTTAAATTGTTTCATCTAGAATGGTTGCAATGCCATGATTCGATTCGTTCAATTCATTTGCATATTGTTCTATGCCTCAATTATTTATGTTGTTCATGCATTAAGATATGTTTGACTACATTAGAATTAATCTCTTTATCCAACCCAGATGGTGATTAATGGACGTAATAATTGGAAGATGCATGCTTAATTTATATCCAAACAAGAATAAATTAAAGGTTTGTAATGATTCTAAAAAACCACTATTACCTTGCATAACTTTAGATATATGTGATTAATTTTTTTTCAAACCTAACCCATCCCTATTACTTTGCCTAAATTCTAAGGAATCATTAGTTAAATGTTGACATAGAAATATGTACATTTTCTAAGTGGCAAATCTAAGATCTCGAAAGAGCTATGATTTTAGATTCCAAGTTCATAAATGATCAAGTTGCCATGGAATTTTTCCGTAACATTTGTTAAGCATGATAATGAATGAATTAAATCAAGAGTTGTAATTGTTCTAACTTATTCATGTTATTATTGTTATATCTTGTGAATTGCTGCTAAACATTCATTATATTTTATTTCATCTAATTTGCATATTAGTTGTTAATTTAATTTAGAACATCCAACACCTTCAAATATTATGTTTTTTTAACCAACTTGTAAAACATTAATTTTACAGTTTTTGATTAATAGATACAATCCATGTGGAGACAATACTCTTTTTATTTACTTATTACTTGATAACGACTGTGTATACTTGCACATCCTGTCACAAACCAATGACACAGCTTATGAAGGAATTACAATCCTATTAGTTGATGTTGAATGGTGGTAAGTCATTTCAAGAGAAACCTGAGGCAAACTTAGCTGTGGGCACCTCGTCCTCTAAGGGGAAGCAGAAAGTTAAAGGAAAGAAAAAACTAACTAAATCTTTGGTTCCACCTTGTGTGGATAGGAAAAGGGCTAAGAAGTCAAAAGATCCTAAAAGTATCAATTTTTTCTTCTACAATAGGAAAGGACACTTTAGATCAAACTACGACAGCATTCTGGTGGTCTACGACAATGGTTTAGAAGTGGAAGAATTACATTCCTACTGGACTCTATCGGATAATTTGATTTTAGATCAACTATTCAAAATATAATACTATTTTAATAAATTTAATATTAAGTTTAATTAAATACTTATCTTGATAGTATTTTATTACTTTAATATTAAAGTGATTATCTTAATATTAAATTAAATTAATATTTATCTTATAGATAAATATTCTATTAATTTAATATATTTAATATTAAATTTAATCTATTTTTTTATCTTGATAAGTATTATATTAATATGTTAAAATAATTATGTTTAATCACATTTGAACTCTCTAAACTCTCCATATATAAAAAAAGTATTGGGTGATTATTTTTCTCACACTTAAGTTCAACAGAAAGTTGTAGAAAGAAAATTCTCTGAAAAATTATTTTAGAAGATTTCTGGAGTTATTTTTCTTACATACTACTTGGCTTATAATTTTAGAGAAATTGTAAAATTATGATTCGAAGCGAGCCCACACTCAATAGACATGGGCTTGATGATAACAGAGAAGACTAGCCGGTCGAAGCGTTCATCCTAGACGAATCAAAAGGTAGAATTTTGATTCAGTGTTTATTAATTTAGATATCATAACCAAGTTTTTATTTTAAAAAAAAATATTTAAAACTCTAGTATTTCCCTGAAACATATTTTTCGTTGCATTTCCAAATATGATTTTCCAACAGGATTACCTAGCCGAAAAGGGCAAATGCATGAAACTTTTTGTAGTTGAAGCATGCTTAGTGAAAGAATCAATTAACAACTGGGTTAATAATTCTGGAGCCACTAACCATGTGTGTGTTTCTTTACAAGGGTTCAGTGAAACGAGAAGTTTGTATGATAGGAGCCTCTTGTTGCAGGCTAGAGATGGGAGCTACATTTTAGTTGAAGTAGTGGGACAAGTTATTTTATATTTTGATAATTTTAGGAAGATTTTTTTAAATGATGTATTTTATGTACCTCATTTTAAGAGGAATTTAATTTCTATAGCATGTTTATTTTGTTACAATTATTACAATATCTGATTTTTCAGTGGTTTTGGGACCACAATTCTGACAAGTGAGATCATAATTTATTATTTAATTATTGTTTTTGGAGTTACATTAGAGTCGTATTAAATTTTGATGAAGAAATTTTAATGTTTACCTAGTTAATTTAAGGAAAAGGACTAATTTGTAAAAGATAGAAAATCTAGTCATAATTGAGTTGTAAGGATTATGTGGTTTAATTATTAAAGGAGGGAGGACTTATTGTAAAGGTTGATGGATTGTTTTGGACTTGGAATTAAGTAAAATGCATGAAATTTTAAACGGGTAAACTTGTAATTAAATAAACCTAAACTAACGAATAATAAAAATAAAATTTATCATCATCTTCCCTAATAGTTTCCATCGAAAATTGAAAGAGAATTCTCCATTGTTGAGCTTGAGGGTTTCGACCATAGACCTCCTTGCATGTAAGTCCTTTTTGAACTTATTTCTTATAATTTATATATTTTTGAGATCGTTACAACTAGGTGTAGCTAACCTGTACCTTAGTTTTTGAAACTGTTAAGAGTTTTGGATTTCACCATTGATGAATTCTTGTTGTTCATGATATTAAGGATGGATTTGAGGTATTGATTGTTGTTTATGATTAATTTAGAAAGTAATTATGTTAGTTTCTTATTAAAGGATTAAATTGACTGAATATTAAAATTGATAAGGAATTTGTGAGAATTTAGAATAATTGTGGGCTATAAATGGATGGGTAAAAATTCTATTAGCATGAGAAGTCGTAAAATTTTGTTAAATTTGGAATTTTGGGGTTTAAAGACTAAATTGTGAGAAATGCAAAATTTTAGGGAAAAGTATAAATAATAAAAATTTAAGGGTCTTTTTCATTGAATTGAGTGTGAAATGTATGTGAATTTAATAGATTGAATTTAATTGCTTTATAGATCAAGAACCGAGGAAAGGGAATAATTGCGAGTAGTCCTTGCGTTTTAACCGGAACTGGATCGTAGGTAAGTTCATAGTGTTTTGATATGTGGATGTATGATTCTTATGTTTATATCACTGTTTTCTAGTTAGTTGTATATATATCTAGAATTTCATTGGTTATCTATATATTATTGAATGTTGCAAATAAGTATATATGAAAATGAATAACTGATGGTAGCAATTCTTGTGATTTCAAATTATCGACATAAATGTATTGGTTTTATAGTATGTGTAAGGAAATGATGAAGTGCTTTTGAAAGATGAAAATGTATAAAGGTAACGATTTTACGTATAATATTCAGTTGAACGTAGTAAACACTTAGGATATGATTGGCATGCCAATAGGGTCAGTATGATGGGATTGCACTTCGGTGCCTCTATATACACTTTGGTGTCTTTGTTTGCACTACAGTGCCTCCAATTGCACATTTGTGCCTCTGTTTGCACTCCAATGCCTCTATTACGCATCTAAGATGCATCTAGTGTGGTATAGTTACTCGAGTATCCGAGTCAAGTTACTTAGTTCAATGGGCTATGTGTTAATTGAATTTCAATTTTTTTATGTGCTTATATGTTAATGCATATTCATGGTGTTAGTAAGTGAAAAATGTTACACTGAAACACTTGTTTACATGTGTGGATAATTACATTGATAAAATGTAGTTTTTAGTATTGTTAAGTTCTTTGAGAAGGTGTTATTATGATATATTTAGATATGTGAGCAAAAACTAATGTGATTTGTGAACTTGTATTTGGCTTTCAGGAATTATAAATTATCTCTTTGAATGTTTATTTTGATTAAGGTAAGTTATTTTCATGTTTAAACTATGAACTTACTAAGCTTCTTTAGCTTACATGTTTTTTTTTACGATTCTTTCGTAGTTAGCAATTTGCGGACTGACCGGACGGATCGATTTGGAGCTCACACTATCCAGCCATTTTGGTAGCTTTTGTGTTTCATTTTGGGATGTGGCATGTATATAGGTTTTTGTTGTTGATATGTAAAATGTTATGTTATGATGGTATTTCTAGTTAAGTGGTTGGTTTGGGATGTATGTTTGATTTGGTTTAATTAGGTAATCCTTAATATTATGAATTAGGTAATGATGCTTTGGAATGGTATATTGATGTGTATGTTTATATTTTGGCCAATTTGGTTTATGGTTAGAGCATCAAATGATGACTAATGTTAAGTGCCTTCTTAGTTGGGTTATTTGTTTAAATGAACATAAATTGTGGTGCCTTTGAATGGCATATTGGTTAGGTTTTATAGGTTGTTTGAAATGGCATATTTTGGGTATGTTGATATATGGTTTAGTCATGCTAAGGCTTGTGGAAGTGGGATGTCTTGGCTTGTTTTGGCTTGTTTTAGAGGTAACAACAACTACACACGGCCTGCAACATGGTCGTGTGTCCCAAAATAGTTTGTTACACGGTCTGACACACAGCCTATGACACGGCTGTGTGACATAACTTCGAATATACACACAGTTTTGCACACGGCCGTGTAGCCCTATTTCGAATACTCACATGGGCTAGGACATGGCCATGTGTCTTGATTTTGAATGTTCACATGGTCTGGGCTATGTCACCTAGCCATGTGACCCCTGTTTTCCAAATTTTAAAGTTTTTCTGAAATTTTTTAATTTGTTTCAAATTGATCCTATATTGTTCTCAAACTGTTTTTAGGGCCTCATAGGCTCAATTTAAGACTAGTATGTGTAATTATGCAATGAATTGATTTATTTGTTGTATGTTAGATTTTAGTTGTTAAATTGTTTCTATTAGAAGTTCAAAGTTTTGTTTTGATTGGTAACACTCAATAACCCTAATTCGACAACGGAGGTGGGACAGGGGTGTTACAGTTATTCCATAACATTCAATAAATTGATTACTATTCACAGAAATCATTCTTTGATCTGTAATGGCTGGATGGAAAGTAATCTCTACTTTATCAAGACAAATAACTACTCGATGCTTCAAATTGAAATGGTGAATAAGAAAGTTAAAACTTCTCACTCTAATGAAGAGTACCTATGGCACTTAAGACTTGGTCATATTAACCAAGAAAGAATCACTAGACTCGTGAAAGATGGTCCTTTAGGTATGCTTAAGGAAGTTAGTCTTCCACAATATGAATCTTGCTTAGAAAGTAAAATCACTAAGAGGTCTTTTAATGTGAAGGGTATAAGGGTCAACCAACCTTTAGAACTTGTGCACACTTATGTATGTGGTCCCATTAAAATTAGTGCCCGAGGAGGTTTACGATTATTATGTGACTTTCATCAATGACTATTCTCGATATGTATGTGTATCTAATGCATCGGAAAAGTAAAACCTTTGATAAATTTTGAAAGTTTCATGTGGAAGTGGAAAAGCAATTAGGCTTATCTATAAAAAAAATTGATTTGACTGAGGTGAAGAATACTTGTCCAAATAGCTCTTAAGATGTAACATGCCAAACCTGATCCTTTAGAAATATCCAAGTATGACGTGTCACTACTTAAAAGTCAACTTAAGTTCAAAACTATTTTTGGTCTAAGCTTTGTAAAACTTCGGTGTTTGAATTAAACCATTAACAAAATATAGGAAATAACGTATAAGCCATATAGTGTGTAAGTCTTAGTAATATAGTTTTATCAAATAGAGTATAATACTTTAAATCTATTCTATACAACTTTAAAGACACTTTATTAAAACATAGTTTAATACATAAGTGTTATTTGTACATTTCCTTCTCTAAACACATTTAGATGTCACCCCCACGAGTCATGCATAGTAAAAATAAAATAGTTATCTCATAGCAACAGTTACGCTTAGGCATTTTCTTTCAGAAAGTCTTCCTTTAATCAGCAGGCCTAAGAAGGAAAAGATAACGAAGTAAGTTCAAAAGAACTTAGTAAGTTCCAAAGAGATCTTAAATAAGAATGTTATCTGCATAATTGAATCTTTAAAGATGATTTCAAACATTAACACAAAGTATGCCTA
Organism: Gossypium hirsutum; assembly: GCF_007990345.1. Lineage (NCBI taxonomy): Eukaryota > Viridiplantae > Streptophyta > Magnoliopsida > Malvales > Malvaceae > Gossypium > Gossypium hirsutum. The sequence continues at coordinate 42,901,839 of NC_053442.1, read as the reverse complement.
ATGGCGTGTATAAAACTCAGACAGACTCAGTACGTCGATGGCGTGTCATATGGGTGAATATTATACGCCAACTTAACATAACATAGACAATCCATTTTCATGTTAGCCACGTTCCCAATTTTTTAGATTCAGATACTTAATAATGGTTTTAGTTTCCTTCATATACATTCTCCCCTTTAACTGTTCATTTCAGTATCATTCAGTATAGCATGTTTTATCATGCCCTATCAATCCAATTTGCAATATATCTGCCCTACTAGAAGTCACATAAACATATCTCCTCATCATCATTACCACATATCAATTTTTATCATTTCATTCATATCAGAAATAGTTGGTAGTTGCTTAAACATGAAAATTTCCCTTACTTCATATCTTGGACATACTAAACTTAGACCAACGACTCTGAATAATCATTATTCACACACATACACTTTTCATCCTCTACAGAGAATAAGTACTTACCTTAAACAACTATAAAATAAAGAAAAACCACAACACATGAAAGTAAGAAGGAATTCACTAGAAATTATAGCAAAGTCTATAAAGCAGATCCTTTGCCTTTATCACTCGAACCTTAAGTAGCTTCTTGAGCTAAAAATAAGTATAATTAAACATATAAGATCATTGATCTATCAAATCTAAACATGCATGCAAGAAACATCAACACTTTATTCCAAAATTAGGCTTTCCTTACACCATTTTAACATTTATGCATGTAGAACTAAAAACACATAAATAACTTTGAAGATAACTTAAGGTTCCTCAATAATTACCAGCGAGCTAATACGATCGTATGAGTTAGCTGAATAAAGTGAATGAAACTCTAGAAAATGTTTCTAGACTTAAGTTTTCAAATAGTACAAAAAAATAAAGGAGAAAGATGAAAACAAAGAAATGAAAGGATTTTCAGATAAGGTTTAGTGGAAAATTCAGATAATTCCACTAACACTCTTAATTCCCGTGATTAAGTGCGCTTATCATAATTTAAGTCTTTTCATCTACACTAGCTTAGTTCCATTCAAACTAAATCTCAATTTAATTAACTAAATTACCTTACTAAAAATAATAAACAAATCTAATCAACTACGAACATAACAAGTTTGCCAAATGATCTAGGGTGGTGTACACTGACAAGAAGAGTTCATCAAACCATAGATTCTACCAAAGCTAAGAGTTTACCAATTGGTGCATATATAAAATCCTATACTTACTCAAAACAAACACTTCACTTACTCACATCTACGCTTATTTTACCAAAATGCACCAAACAATAACTAGATACAAAGACTTCACCGAGTGAGTAGTTACATAAGATACCTCATAGAGAATGAGATTTTATCCTAGTTGACTACGTCGGGCACTCCACGGTTGAATGGCATAGCTGATAGAAGGAATAGAACCTTACTTGACATGGTTCATTCAATGTTAAACTATTTACAATTCTTTACTTCTTTTTGAGGATATGCGATACAAATGGCTTACTATATTCTGAATGATGTGCCAACCAAATCTACTCATAAGACACCTTATGAACTGTAGCATGGAAAGAAACATGCTCTAAATCACTTTAGACTATAGGGTTGTCCAGCACACATTTTAGATAAGGATGCAAAAAATTTGGAGGCACGAATAGGATTGTGAATATTTGTAGGATATTCGAAAAGAACAAAGGGTGGATTATTCTACAATCCGAAAGATAATACGATTAAAGTTTCTATTCATGCTACTTTCCTTAAGGAAAGCTACATAGATAACTTTAAGCCTTGAAGTAAAGTGGTACTAAAGGAACTTTTGGGAGTTGTAGAACAATCTCTAAGTTCAATTCTCGAGAAAGTTGTAGAAAGACCTACAAACAATCAAAAGCATAAGGGAATCCGTGGTAGTGAGAATGTAGCACCCCTAACTCGTCTCCGTTGCCCAATTAGGGTTATAAAGTATTACCATACAATCGTAAAACATTTAACATCATATCATTTGAATAGGTTAAAACATATTAAAAATAATTCAATCATATACATTTCATCCATTAATCGAGCCTTTGAGGCCCTAAAAATAACTTAGTAGTGATTCGAGACTAATTTGAAACAAAACTGAAGTTTTAAGAAAAAAATAAATAATGTGAAAGCAAAGGTCACATGGCCATGTGACATAGCCCAGGCCGTGTAACATTCGAACAAGGAAAACACGACCGTGTCCCAGCCCTTGTTCTCACCCATGTAACTCACTAATAAGGGTCACACGGTCGTGTCGTAAGTCGTGTGCTAGACCGTGTAACTCTCTGAGTTGCCACACACGCTCGTGTCCCAAGCCGTGTGCTATGCCATGTAACTCACTGACTTGAAACACTAAGAAAATTCAAATGACACACGGCCGTGTCACCAGGCCATGTGAACCCAAAATTTACCAAACATCAAGCCATTTCAAATCCAACTCATACTTAAATATTCATACCATTTGGGCACACATGCAAGGGATGTAAACATCACTCAAACACACATAAACGTGCTATTTCAAATACCCTAATTCATCTAACCAATATGTCATTCAAAGGTACCACAATTGTATCAAAACATACCACAAATGACCCTTATCAACCCATCACTTACATCCCAGAAGAGCCATATATACAAGTACTTAAGAATGGCCAAAATAACCTAACTTAAACAAGCATTAAAAGTTTATCAAGTTCAAAACATAAACTTCACAAGCATGAACATACCAAATCATCATTAACACTTTCATGAAATACCGTTACAAAGGGTCCTATACTTGTCATTATTAACCTTGACCAAAATACTCAAAAACTACCAATAAGATTGCTGGATAGTGTCATCGGTCTCCGACAAGTTTCCAATCGATTGAGCTTCTGATAATCTATAAAACAAAGGAAAATAACTATGTAAGCAACGAGTGCTTAGTAAGCTCATATAAACTTAAACTTAACTTACCATGTTGTTTATACAATTCATAGATTAAGCATAAATTATTACCAATGCCATAAGCTTAGTAAAAGCCTATACAACATCATCAAACTCACAAGTTAGTAAAGTTGTTCATGATACAAATGAATTCAACCATAAGATAAGTAAATTTCAATATGTAAATACATCATTTAGCTCATAAATCTTTTTATAAGATCCTGATTCATTCCATTTGAATACTTACCATTTAATTTCCCTTTCACACCCGTTGAACCATCTAGAATTACATTGGATACTCAGGAAAGCTCACACATAGTGTTCTTTTACATATAATCGTAACCTTTCATTTACATCAATGCTCACACGAGCTGTGAAATGGGTCTGCTCACACAAGCTGTGGGTTAGAATGTTAGCTACACGATACTGCTCACACAAGCTATGGAGAATCTGCAAAAAATGCAAGACCTTATCCATCGATAGGACATTCAAGACCAGCACTCAAAACATGAAATCCCTAATGGTGTGTCATTCTTATCCTAAGAATTCTTAAGGTTCAACGGGGACTCATTATCCGTTAATTCATCATAACATGGATACATTTACATAAATCATTTATTTTAAAATAACATAGCAATTAGTCAATTTAACTAACATTAAAATGATCATAATTCATATGAACTTACCTCGATAACTAGGGCGTAGAAGTAGTAGAGTTGAACTAATCTAAAGCTTTAGCTTTTCCTTGATTTAAGTCCGAATGTAGTTTATCTTGATCTAAATAGATAATTTCAATAAATTAAGTACTTCTAGTATTCAATTTGATCCATAGTTCATATTTATGAAAAATTACCATTTTTTCCCTAACATTTTAACTTTTCACAATTTAGTCCTTAAACTCATAACTTGAATATAACTCGTTTTAGCCTAAATCCAACTTAAAATTGTTACAAGGGACCTTAAAACAACCCATAATTACCAATAATTCATAAAAAAACCTATGGATTTGTACATTTAACAATTTAATCCTTATCTCCAAAATTCAACAAAAATCACTTAACAAAACATGCTTATTTTACAACAAAGATTAATAATCTATCAACTAACATCAAAACACATCAAAAAACATCCATGACAAGTCTCTTATCTTTTAACAGTTTCGTAAATTAACCCCTGAGCTAGCTAGATTAAGCTAAAACGAACTCAAAAACATAAAAATCATTAAAAACGAGGCTTGAAAACTTACCATGCAATAAAAATATGTTGGCAGAACCTAGCTTCTTCTTTAATGGCTAATTTTAGGTTTTCAAATGAAAGAATAAAAAAGATGATACATAGTTTTAGTTTATCTTCGTCATTTATTTATTAAATTCTCAATTTAACCTTTATAAATCATTTAAACTACCATAAAACCTATCCATCACTGTAATACCCAAATTTTGCCCGGCCCGAGTCCAACTATTAAAACCCAAATATGAAAAAATATCACATAAATAAATGTCCAATTACTACAGTCCAGACTACAAAATTTGGCCCAAAATTTTCCTGAAACCCAATTACAAATAGAAATAAAATACCCAAACCCGAAATACTAACTAAACCTAACCCGAATTACCCATTAAACCCTAGCCCAATCACCATGCAACCCAAAAGAAAAATCAGAAGCAGGGAGCCCTAGAAGCTCCCAGCGCCGTTTCCCCACAAGCGCGCCTCCAGCCTTTCAACGTAACCCCAGCGCCGCAGCAGCTCCTCTCACCCACACGTGCCAGGCCTTTGCACTCATGCGAGCCTCCGTACGCATTCACCCGCGTCTCTGTACGGCCGTACACCTGCAACAAACACACCGCAACAAAGAATAACAGAGAAAACACAGCAGAAAAGAGAAAATTTTAGGGATTTTTCTGTATTTTTATTGTTATTATTTTATTCTTGGCTATAAAAAGCCAATACAAACACTGTAAAAGAGGCCCTTTTTTTTACACAGATATATTGAATAGAAATGAAAAAAATAAAGGCAAAATTAGTTTTTTTCGAAAGGTGACCTTCTCTGTTTTTGCTTTCTTTTTTTATTTTCTTTGATTCTTTATTTTCTTCTTTTAAAAAACGGAAAAAAAAGCGGAAGAGAAGAAGTGTCTTACCAGAGTAGACGCCGTCAGAACCTGGTTTGCTCAGCCTAAATCGAAGTCAGATCGGGTTCATGACAGAACGACGCAGAGGAAAAAAACTTACCTTCGTGGATGCGCCGATGAAGCCTTCTTCTCCTTTGCGGGAATCGGAGTTGAATAGGTAGAGGCCTGGGATATCAAATGGCAGAGAAAGGGGGAAAACGGAGGCGACATTCACCTCTTTTTTGCAGTCTTAAATGAAAGATTTAGGTTTTGTTTTTTTAGGCTTAATTTAGCCTTTATTTGCTGAAGGGAACGACGTCGTTTGATGCCGAAGCAATGGTTTCAAAACAGCACTGTTGAAAGGACTACGACCCACACAGTGACCTGACCCGAGGGAAGGATCCGCGCGTTTACGCCTTATGGTCTATTTGCACTATGAACCCTTCTTCATTTGGGAGTTGTTCGATTCAGTTTTCTTCCTTTTTTTAATTTGTACTGTGCATTTAGCTGTGATTTCATCTGAGTCCTTAGTCAAATGACGTCGTTTTCACTGTAGGATTTGAATGCCCAGATCCATGCACTTAATTGCTGCTTTAGTTCCTTGGTTTTGAATCGATTACAAATTTAAACCTTCAAATATCTACATTTTAATTTAAATCTTTTTGTTGTGTTTACTATTATTTTTAGTATTCTGTTTAATTTTATAATTTTTTTAGTATATACTAGTATTCATATGTTTTTATATTAGTTGTATCTGTTATTTATCTCTTTTCATATTTATTATTATATTACATGATTTCAAAACTTTTGTAGATAATACTCAATTTTGTTTATGTATTTCTATTTGTATATTAAATTTATTGCTTTAGTATTTTAAATTTACTATCATACATTTTTTTATTTGTTATATAGTATTACTAAAACGTTGTTTTATTACGATACATTAATTTTTTTATGTATTCGTATTGTATCATATTTTTTTATAATAATTTATTTTGTATAATCTATCAATGATTTTAAATTATACTCTTTTGTACCAATTTCTATATATTCTACTTATTCAAAATATTCCAATGTTGCATTCATTCCAATGTATATTATTACATATTATTATTTACGATACGTTTGTGAAATGTTTATTCTAAATCCATGCTTATACATCTTTTAATCTTCATTTCAAATTTCATTCAAATAAATTTACTTTATTTAACATTATTCTTAATTTTATTTTAAATCCATTTCCAAGCGCATATATATTGTATTTCTTTAAAACAAAAAGAAATCATCGTAGAGATAATATTTTTAGGTCTTTATTTTTTTTACCTTAATGTGTCTTTTGAAATTGATTACTAATTCGTTTAACTTTCAATTATTTATATTGGTATTTCTATAATGTGATTAAAATTATTGTTGCTATTTATCTTCTATGTATTGCTATTCAATCATGTTTCCATTTGTAAGATTGCATTTTTAAAGCACGACAATCATTCTATTGCATAATTTCCGAAAGGCTTGGTGTTCATAGTTATTGAGAGAATTGTGCCCTAACTTATTGGGCCTCAATTCTTTTCGACGAATTTAGATAGCCAAATGTTTATTTTATTAAAACCATACAATTTTAAAATAATTTTAAAATAAAGCTTTTGAGACTTCAAAATGTTGGATCCTAACTTACTGGATATGGCATTTTGTTATCTCGATTTTAAAGTAAAGGCAATATTTCGTGTTTAGAAATTTCAAGAAATTGAACCCTAACTTACTGGATTCTGATTTCTCGTTTGACCTAAATGACCAAATAACCTTCTCAAAATACATGAATTTTAAAATTCAAAAAAATAAAAAAGACATACTTAATTTTGAAGATTAAATTGTTGCTCCCTAACTCACTGAGTGTGGTAATTTATTTCATCAAAATGAGTGTGTCTTGTTGTTCAATTCGGTTTATTCAAATTTAAACTTCGAAGGGTTGTATTTTAAAATCTTTTCAAAATTTCAATAATAAGAGCTTAATTAGTCAATTCGGTACCAATTTTGGGTGTTACGAGGGTGCTAACCCTTCCTCGTACGTAACCGACTCCCGAACCTGTTTTCTCAAATTTCGTAGACCAAAATCATTTTTAAGGTGAGCCGGTCACACCTCAATAAAGGATCGGTGGCGACTCCTATTTTCGTTTTTAAGTCGACTACTAAACCTTTTTGTTTTTCAAAAAAGGTAGTTTCAACAGCTTGGCGACTCCACTGGGGACTTCGAGAGTCAAGCCGCAAAATTGATTGTTTTTTGTCTTATTGTTGAAAATTGAAAATTTGATTTGAAAAGTTACGATCCTCTTTTTTGCACTTGTTTGTACTATTGCTGTAAATCGAGTTTTATATCTTGGCATCATATTGCATAAAGACTGTTTAGACTTCACCTCCGTGCAGGATAGTGGATCACTTTCGGAATACATCCGTACCTATGTCTTCGTAAGATTTTCATCTCCGTGAAGCCATAAGGAAATGTATTCCCTTGAACCGAACTCGGTCTGTATGAGCCTATAATGGGTGAAGATCGAGGAATCTGCTGGTTCGGGTACTTTAACTTTAGAGCCAAACCGCATATAGAAGACCTTAGGAACCCATCCTAGGTAGAGCCACTCCAAACCCCCAGTGGTACCCGACTAGGTACTTTTTTTTCCTTGTTTGGTTTTGTTTTGTACTAACCTATCTTGTTTTGTTTTTATTATGATTGCATTGCATTTGCATCTTAGGAAAAAGATATTGATTCAAATCCAATTACTAAATTAGAAAGTTTGTCATGGAATACGGATTCCTTGATAAAGTAGAAAACAATACGGCTGCCTGAATATATTCTGAGAAACACAAGAAGAACGAGGGAAGAGTTCGTGACCTTGCTTCGTGGCCTGAGGATTCAAGGCGTTTATTTAAGAGCCTTCGACGTTCTAAGAAGCTGACGAGCCTTATGAAGATGGGCAGATGATGGATCGTGACCAAGATCAAGAAAAGGAGCTAGCAGTGGCATCTATCGGGGAGATTGTCTCAAGCATGCGGATAAAGAAAAAGATCGATGTTGTCTCTTGGAATATAAGGGAGAGGTCGTACATGCATCTGCTTTATGTAAAGGAATTTGCCTTCTAGTAAAGTTTTCTAAATGTAATCAATCAGAATCAATGTCTCTTTAGGCATTCATTTCATGCATCTGCATTACAAGACAGCATATGCATTAAAGTCCATTGAAAGAGTCTAATTGAGTAAATTTGTTTCAGCTAATCTGGAAAATCGACCAACTAAACATCCTTATGGTACTCATCACAAAACTAAGGAAATGGATCAAAGATTAGAGAAATTAGAGCAAATGAAAAAGGATATGCAAGAACGGTTACAAGTACAAATGCAAGAGCGGCTAGATAAAATCCAAGAAGACATGATGGAAAAATTGATCAAGGCTCAAAAAGATGCAATGGCTAAATTGACCCATCTACTAACTAAAGGAGTAAATAAAAGGAAGGGTCCTATGGTAAATGATGAAGAAGAAGACAAGGATAGACCTACCTATCCTTCAGGCCTTACGCCTCTGTATGCGCAGGTTTAGACTAAAGTACCTCCGCGCGGATCCTCTGTTTCAATTGGGCCTCAGTGGTTTCAAACTGATGTTTCAATACCGAAGAACTTTCTGGCTGGATCAGGTCTTAACCCTGGTGATAATCCGGTTAATCTTGCCGTCCCGGACTTTGATGAAACAGCTGAAAAAGGAAAGGTGAACGCTGAATTTCCAAAACGGTGGGAAGATAGGTATAAATGGTAGGAGGAAAATTTAAAGCCTTGGAAAGCGCTGATAGTAATCAGGGAATTGACGCTAAGGATCTAAGCTTAGTCCCAAACTTAGTACTTCCTCCCAAATTCAAGATGCCAGAATTTGAGAAATATAGTGGGACCAGTTGCCCCGAAGCCCATATCACCATGTTCTATAGGAAAATGACTGGGTATATTAACAATGATCAGCTATTAATACATTGCTTTCAAGATAGCCTCATTGGAGCAGCGTCCAAATGGTACAATCAATTGAGCCGTACCAAGTTTGGTTCATGGAGGGACCTAGCTCAAGCATTCATAAGGCAATACAGTCATGTGACAGATATGGTTTCTGATAAAATCACTTTGCAAAACATGGAAAAGAAGCCAAGCGAAATTTTTAGGCAGTATGCACAGAGGTGGAGGGAGGTTGCAGTCCAGGTTCAGCCACCCCTCTTGGAGAAAGAGACGACGATGCTCTTCATCAATACACTGAAGGCCCCGTTCATCAAGCATATGTTAGGAAGTGCAACAAAAAGCTTTTCTGACATAGTTATGAATGGTGAAATGATTGAGAATGCTATAAGAACCGGAAAAATTGAGGCCGGAGAGAGTAATAAGAGGTTAACCCCAAGAAGAAGAGAAAATGAGGTGAACACAGGTTACTCTAAATCAGTTGCTGTGAGTTAACCAGGAAAGGTAGCTGATAATCAACAAAATTCATCAAGGCAAGATTCTAGTATGAAGACTGAGAAGTTCCAATTTACGCCAATTCCAATATCGTATAGGGAACTGTATCAAAATTTGTTTGATGCACATGTTGTCTCCCCTTTTCATGTGAAACCTCTACAACCCCCATACCCCAAATGGTATGATGCGAACGTACAATATGACTACCATGCGGGAATTACAAGGCACTCAATAGAGAATTGCACCGCCTTCAAAAAGCAAGTTGAAAGACTCATTAATATGGGTGTTGTCAAGTTTGATAACTCCAGTGTAGAAAATTTGTTACCCAATCATAATTAATAATGGAGTGAATGCAATGCATGAAGAAGAGTGGGAAATGTTCACATCGACGAAAAGAAACTGAAGAAGGGACCTTATTAGATATCCACCCTTATAAATTTGGGAGTGTTCTAAGCAATTAAGACTGTGGAAGAAATCCCTGTAGTTTTTAGAGCTTATTTAGAGTAATGTTCATAACATTTTACTGTTTTAGCCTAAAAATGATAGAAATTTCTTTGTGAAATAGGCTCATGTCTGAACGTTATTATTTTAATGAAATACATCTTTGCAATTATTGCTGAGCCAATATTTTCATTCTTTACGAATAATTCCAGATTCTTTCAAATTATTATTCATTCATTCATAATCATATGGTACAAATAATTATTCATGAATTTATATATTCTTTTGTACATTCTTCGGTACTTATTATGGGTCTCCAGATATTAATTACGTGAATGACTCTGCTACAGACTTAGAATCCCTTTTGAGCGAGATATGTTTTTAGAGGGATTACATGACTTTGAAAATGACATGGATTGTAGCTTATCTCCGGTCTTGTTGAGGATGGTAGCACAAGAGGATAGACAGATCCTGCCTCATAAGGAATCATTAGGAATTGTGGACTTGGTGAAGATTAGAATTGACCTGACTCAAAGACGAAGCAACACCTTGTTGAGTGACCTCTAGAGTTCAAAGATGTCTTTGTATGGTCATACCAGGATATGCCCGGGTTAACTGTTGATAATGAAATCTGCACAACATCGCGATGTCAGAAATTTACAGTATGAGCGATGCAATTCTTTGTCTGGGCAATGCCTCTCTCGTTGACTCAACATAGCTTTGCCCATTTGAAGTTGAGTTTCTATCCCTTCAAGATGTTGTTAAATTTTACTTTGATTAAAGAGGAAGATCCAAAGTTTTCTGTTGTAGTTGTGCCCCAAAAGGCTCTATGAAAGAAATCTGATACCAAAGAAGGTTTTTCACCTACAACGTGAAAGTGAAAGATCTTATGTGGGAAACTTTATCAAGAAAGAACATTGATTCTGGTCAAAAGGATAACAAGGATTTGCCTAATCCTATGGGTTCAGATCCAATCTCAGAAAAAAAAGAAGAAGAAGAAGAAAAAGAAAATCAAAAGCAAAGTCAAAAGCAAAAAAGAAAAATCAAAGTTGAAACAAAAAATGAAAATGAAAAATAAAAAGGAGAGGCCAAGGTGAAAATCCGCAAAGGGCGCTTTGTGACCAAAGGTGGTTTTGAGTTGAAAACTCGAAAAGGGCAACTCAAATTTTGAGCGAAATGGGGCATGGACGTCATCATCGAAGGTTTCTTATGGGAATTGCTTCATTTTTTAAATCAGTAATTACTTCACCAAACGGATGGAGGCTGGTTTATACACCAATGTCATCATATGCCGATATAGAATTCTAGAGAAGATGGTATCAAAATATGCGTTGAACTTGAGTGATAGCACGATAGCTGAGGTCTGTAATCAATTCAAAATCAGACACCACGGTTCGTCATTGTATCGCCCAAAAATGAATTGCGGCAATGACTGAGACTTACAAGGGTTGGCATGAGAAATTACCATTTGCCCTCCTTGTTGGTTGAACATCTATCAAGACTCCTACCAGAGTAACATTATTCTCTTTGGTTTGAGGGATGGAGGTAGTTCTACCCATTACAGTAGAAATTTTTTCTCTCCAGGTGTTAGTTGAGCTAAGAGTTGGATGAGGCAGAATGAATCCAATCTGATCAGAAGGAAAAAGCTAAAAGCTATACAGCATAGTCAAATGTATCAAATGTAAATGACGCGAGCCTACAACCAAAAGGTTCGCCTCAGAGAATTCTATAAGGGGAACCTAATGTTGAGAAAGATCCTTCTTACACAAAAGGATTTTAGAGGAAAATGGACACCAGGGGCTTTTTCCAGAGGAGCTCTGATCTTGAGTAGGATAGATGGTAAAAACTCGCCAAATCCTGCAAACTCAGATTCAGTCAAGTATTACTTCACCTTAAGAAGGAGAAGGGACCAGGGTGAAAACCTGCAAAGGGTGCCTTGATTCCTCAAAGAAAAATGTGTGAAAAATGAAAAAATGAAAATGAAAAATGAAAAATGAAAATGGAGAGGCTAAGGGGAAAACCCGCAAAGGGCACCTTAGGCCAAAGAGGATTTGAGTTGAAAACCCGAAAAGGGCGGCTCAAATATTGATTGGAATGAGGGTATGAAGTGATCAGATTTATTCAAATCTTATTCAGATTGGGGCATGTGGTAATCTTTTTATATCGAAATCAACAAGAAAGGGTATGCGACATCTTGGGGCATTAACAAAACACTGTAGATCTCCTAAACATGTGTCAAACTCAGAATGGTCTTCAGAAAGTTTGTACAGAGAAGTTCAAGCTGCGATATCTAGGGCACCCAATTTTCATACAATTCATATTGAATTTGTTGTTCTTGGAATATTTCATTCTTTTCCAAGATACACATTCTTAATCAATTTCTTTGTCATCCTTCTTTGCTATTTTTGATAATTTGTTCTTTCGAGCTATGTTTAAAACCAACTTTATTCTTATCCATTGTTATGACCCTTTTTTTCAAGTATGTCGTATTGGAAAAATGATTAATGGACTAATAAAACTTTCACAAAGTACGTTTTGCATATTACTCTGAAAAGTTTCTAAATAATATAGGAACCTGAAGCAGGACTATTGTTTAGAGAACACCAAATTTAAAGGTTGGAAATTTGAGAAGGAAGAGTCTAAGTTTGGACTTTCTCTTTGGATGATGTTGTCAAATGCATTGATTGAACAAAATGATAAGACGACGGGTTAATGACATAATCATTAGGCAAGAGGAAGAGGTTACCTCAGAGAAGAAAGCCTTCATCTGCGTATAAGTCTTTGGTACGACACCTTAGGAATGGTGTAAGGAACTAGAATGATGTAGATCATGTATCCTTAAACTGTGATAGAAGGATTGAGGAAAAGCCGCATATTTCTACACTTGGATTACAGTGGGAGAGTGATGGTACAAATTTTGGGCCCCAATGGATTAAACTTTAAGGTTTACAGTGGGGGTAATCTGGCTAAATGTTTTTCAGAAAAGCCGGTCAAGCGAGAAGGCGTTGTAGCACGCCAGTGTTAAAGCCTTGATAAACTTCGAGTAATGACAACCTAAGCGGGATCATTCTCGAAAAAATAAAATTTTGCATTCATGCAAACACCATTCACACATGTCTAGTTAGGAGTATTTGATTCATTCTGATCATGACATCCTAATCACTAGGCATAATTAAGTTCATAAATGAATTATATAGGTCATGTTCCCCAGAGAACAGATCGGTGAAATCACAAAACCTAGCTCCCTGACCAGCAGTGGAATAGGTTGAAGATTGCAAAACCTAGCTCTCTGACTAGCAATGGAATAGGTTGGGAAATTACAGATCTTGTCTCCCTAAGCAGTAGCGGAGCAGATCAAAGACGACGAATCTTATCTTCAAGTGTAAGGAAGTAGATTTAAGCCACAAGTCCTATATCCCTGGTCAATAGTGGAATAGGTGGGAAATTACAGATCTTTTCTCTCTAAGCAGTAGCGGAGCAGATTGAAGACGGTGAATCTTATCTTCAAGTGTAAGGAAGATATTTAAGCCACAAGTCCTATGTCCCTGGTCAATAGTGGAATAGGTTGGAAATTACAGATCTTGTCTCCCTAAGCAGTAGCGGAGCAGATCGAAGATGGCAAATCTTATCTCCCTGAAGTTGCAGTCGAGCAGATTGAAGCCGATAATCCTATCTCCCTGAAGTTGTAGTGGAGTGGATTAAAGTAATAGATCATATCTCTCTGAAGTTGCAGTAGAGTGGATCGTATCAGGTCTTATCTCCCTGAGGTTGCAGTGGAGCAGACTGAGAAAACAAGTCTTATCCCCCTGAAGTCACAGTAGGGCAGACCAAAGAAGCAAATCTTATCTCCCTGAGGTTGCGGTGGAGTAGATTAAAGTCGATAATCCTATCTCCCTAAAGTTGTAGTGGAGCGGGTTAAAGTAATAGATCTTATCTCTCTGAAGTTTCCTATCTCCCTGAAGTTGTAGTGGAGCGGATTAAAGTAATAGATCTTATCTCTCTGAAGTTGCAGTAGAGTGGATCGTATCAGGTCTTATCTCCCTGAGGTTGCAGTGGAGCAGACTGAGAAAACAAGTCTTATCCCCTTGAAGTCACAGTGGGGCAGACCAAAGAAGCAAATCTTATCTCCCTGAGGTTGCGGTGGAGTAGATTGAAGTCGATAATCCTATCTCCCTAAAGTTGTAGTAGAGCGGGTTAAAGTAATAGATCTTATCTCTCTGAAGTTGCAGTGGAGTAGATTGAAGCCGATAATCCTATCTCCCTGAAGTTGTAGTGGAGCGGATTAAAGTAATAGATCTTATCTCTCTGAAGTTGCAGTAGAGTGGATCGCATCAGGTCTTATCTCCCTGAGGTTGCAGTGGAGCAGACTGAGAAAACAAGTCTTATCCCATTGAAGTCACAGTGGGGCAGACCAAAGAAGCAAATTTTATCTCCCTAAGGTTTCGGTGGAGTAGATTGAAGTCGATAATCCTATCTCCTTGAAGTTGTAGTAGAGCGGGTTAAAGTAATAGATCTTATCTCTCTGACGTTGCAGTAGAAATAGATCGCATCAAGTCTTGCCGACTAGAGATAGCAAATTTTGTTCTTTTTTAAAGCTATAAGCTACGAATCCTATCTCCCCGACATTGCGGTGGAGTGGATCGAAGCCCCAATTCCTATACCTCTGAAGATGCAGTGGATGGAATAAGGTAACTCAAAGAAGAAGAGCACCAAGGTCCAACACGACCGGGCAAAATTGGCCATTTTTAGAGTCTTTGCTTCATTCCCGTTACATGACAATGAGCAAAGAGGGGCAGCTGTAATAACCAAATTTTGCCCAACCCGAGCCCAACTATTAAAACCCAGATATGAAAAAATATCACATAAATAAAGGTCCAATTAGTACAGTCTAGACTACAAAATTTGGCCCAAAATTTGTCTGAAACCCAATTACAAAAAGAAATAAAATACCCTAACCTGAAATACTAACAAAACCTAACCTGAATTACCCATTAAACCCTAGCCCAATCACCATGCAGCCCAAAACAAAAATCAGAAGCAGGGAGCCCTAGAAGCTCTCAGCGCCGTTTCCCCACAAGCGCACCTCCAGCCTTTCCACGTAACCCCAGCGCCGCAGCAGCTCCTCTCACCCGTACGTGCCAGGCCTCTGGACTCATGCGAGCCTCCGTATGTGCGCGCCCTCGTCTCTGTATAGCCGTACACCTGCAACAAACACACCGTAACAAAGAATAACAGAGAAAACACAGTAGAAAAGAGAAAGTTTTAGGGATTTTTCTGTATTTTTATTTTTTTTATTGTTATTATTTTATTCTTGGCTATAAAAAGCCAATACAAACACAGTAAAAGGGGCCTTTTTTTTACACAGAGATATTGAATAGAAACGAAAAAAATCAAGGCAAAAAAAGTTTTTTTTCGAAAGGTGACCTTCTTTGTTTTTGCTTTCTTTTTTTTATTTTCTTTGATTCTTTGTTTTCTCCTTTTACAAAATGGAAATAAAAAGAGGAAGAGAAGAAGTGTCTTACCAGAGTAGACGTCGTCGGAACCTGGTTTGCTTTACCTAAATTGGAGTCAAATCGAGTTCATGACAGAACGACATAGAGGAAAAAAACTTACCTTTGTGGGTGCGCCAATGAAGCCTTCTTCTCCTCTGCGCGAATAGAAGTCGAATGGGCAGAGGCTTGGGATTTGAAATGGCAGAGAAAGGGGGAAAACGGAGGCGGCGTTCACCTCTCTTCTGCAGTCTTAAATGAAACATTTAGGTTTTTTTTAGGCTTAATTTAGCCTTTATTTGTAAAAGGGAACGACGTCGTTTGATGCTGAAGCAATGGTTTCAAAACAGCACCGTTTAAAGGCCTACGACCCGCGCGGTGACCCGACCCGAGGGAAGGATCCGCGCGTTTACACCTTATGGTCAATTTGCACTATGAGCCCTTCTTCATTTGGGAGTTGTTCGATTCAGTTTTCTTCCGTTTTTTAATTTGTACCATGTATTTAGCTGTGATTTCATCCGAGCCCTTAGTCAAATGACGTCGTTTTCACTGTAGGATTTGAATGCCCAGATCCATGCTGCTTTAGTTCCTTGGTTTTGAATTGATTGCAAATTTAAACCTTCAAATATCTACATTTTAATTTAAATCTTTTTGTTATGTCTACTATTATTTTTAGTATTCTGTTTAATTTTATAATTTTTTTAGTATTTACTAGTATTCATATGTTTTTATATTAGTTGTATCTGTTATTTATCTCTTTTCATATTTATTATTATATTACATTATTTCAAAACTTTTGTAGATAATACTCAATTTTGTTTATGTATTTCTATTTGTATATTAAATTTATTGCTTTAGTATTTTGAATTTACTATCATACATTTGTTTTTTTTATTTGTTATATAGTATTACTAAAATGTTGTTTTATTACGATACATTAAATTTTTTTTATGTATTCGTATTGTATCATATTATTTATATAATAATTTATTTTGTATAATCTATCAATGATTTTAAATTATACTCTTTTGTACCAATTTCTATATATTCTACTTATTCAAAATATTCCAATGTTGCATTCATTCCAATGTATATTATTACATATTATTATTTACGATATGTTTATGAAATGTTTATTCTAAATCCATGCTTATACATCTTTTAATCTTCATTTCAAATTCCATTCAAATAAATTTACTTTATTTAACATTATTCTTAATTTTATTTTAAATCCATTTCCAAGCGCATATATATTGCTATTTCTTTAAAACAAAAAGAAACCATTGTAGAGATAATATTTTTAGGTCTTTATTTTTTTACCTTAATGTGTCTTTTGAAATTGCTTACTAATTCATTTAACTTTCAATTATTTATATTGGTATTTCTATAATGTGATTAAAATTATTGTTGCTATATATCTTCTATGTATTGCTCTTCAGTCATGTTTCCATTTGTAAGATTGCATTTTTAAAGCACAACAATCATTCTATTGCATAATTTCCGAAAGGCTTGGTGTTCATAGTTATCGAGAGAATTGTGCCCTAACTTACTGGGCCTCAATTCTTTTCGACGAATTTAGATAGCCAAATGTTTATTTTATTAAAACCATACAATTTTAAAATAATTTTAAAATAAAGCTTTTGAGACTTCAAAATGTTGGATCCTAACTTACTGGATATGGCATTTTGTTATCTCGATTTTGAAATGAAGGCAATATTTGGTGTTTAGAATTTTCAAGAAATTGAACCCTAACCTACTGGATTCTAATTTCTCGTTTGACCTAAATGACCAAATAACCTTCTCAAAATACATGAATTTTAAAATTCAAAAAAATAAAAAGACATACTTAATTTTGAAGATTAAATTGTTGCTCCCTAACTCACTGAGTGTGGTAATTTATTTCTTCAAAATGAGTGTGTCTTGTTGTTCTATTCGGTTTATTCAAATTTAAACTTCGAAGGGTTGTATTTTAAAATCTTTTCAAAATTTCGACAATAAGACCTTAATTAATCAATTCGGTACCAATTTTGGGCGTTACGAGGGTGCTAACCCTTCCTCATGCGTAACCGACTCCCGAACCTGTTTTCTCAAATTTCATAGAATAAAATCATTTTTAAGGTGAGCCGGTCACACCTCAATAAAGGATCGGTGGCGACTCCTATTTTCGTTTTTAAGTCGACTACTAAACCTTTTTGTTTTTCAAAAAATATGGTTTCGACAATTACAATCCATTATCTTAATTATGGCATAATTACCTTATAAGTACTTTCTTTCCTATAGCCATTTAGCCCTTTTAACTAATAGAATTCAACTTTTACACCTTCTATGATCTAGTCCTTTTTACTTAATTAATCATTTAAATATCAAAATTTCTCAACAAAATTTTAATACGACCTTAATATAATCCCGTAGGCACTAAATAAATAATAAAATAATAAATTACTAGTCAAAATTGTGATCCCAAAACTACTATTTTTGACACCACTAAAAACGGGCTGTTAGAGAGAAAGTTTATAAGAAATCAGAGTTCTTCATCCATGATGGTTGTATTTATAATAAAAATATCAATCATGAGGATGATGATCCACTTACTTATGAGGAGGCCATGTAGGACATTGATTCGAAGCTTTGGATGTAACACCCCGTACCCGAGTCCGTCGCCGGAGTCGGACACGAGGGGTTTGTAGACTTAAATCACTTCTTTGCACAATCCATTTTAAATTTTCCAGGAAAGCTGGCTAACTGCATCATTGTCACCTTAAAAATCATATCTTTAGTTTCACAACTCGAAAATCACATTCGTGATTTTTCCCTGAAACTAGTCTCATATATGCATCTACAAATTTTTTTCTATAATTTTTGGTCGGGCCAATTAGTAGAGTTTATTAGTCAAATTCTCCCATGTTACAGGGATCGACTACACTGACCTTTGCGCATTATGACTTGGATATCTCCCTGTACAGGGCTTCAATACTGATACCGTTTGTTTCTATAGAAACTAGACTCAAAAAGGAATCTATTCATATATGGCATGACTTCTAATTATCTCTGGTTAATTTACAATGAATTTCCAAAGTCGGAACAGGGAATCCAGAAACCGTTCTGACCCTGTCTCACGAAAACTTTAGCATCTCATAATATACTATTCATATGAATGTTTAGTTACTTTACTATGAAAATAGATTCATCAAGGTTCGTTTGCATAATTTATTCACTATTTAATTCCATTCCTACTATTTTTAGTGATTTTCCAAATCTACATCACTGCTGCTGTCAGCATCTGCCTTTAAGGTAGACTTTACCTATTTCATAGTTTCCATGATTCAACTAGCCCTTTTAGCATAAATAGCACAAATTATGATAGTGATTAACCATTCCCATGGCCAATCCTTGTTAAGCATATCCATACCAAATGAGTATAACATTATGCTCAAACATATATAAGCCATTTTCGCATGGCTATCCAAAATTATACAATCCAAAGGGTCCATGACCCACAACAAAAAGGGTAGTCCTATACATGCCATTTCGAAGTTCAACCAAAATTGTACCAAAAGGGGGCTTTGATAGTGTGGGAGACTTCGACTTCTAAAAATCCCGAGTCCGATAGCTGACGAGCCAAAATCTATAAAACAGAGAAACAAAGAAACGGAGTAAGCAATTTATGCTTAGTAAGTTTTGAGCAAGGGATTCCAGCACAACAAAAGTATAGCATTCATGTAGCTAAACAGATAATTTCATATGCACAAATTTTCAGTATCATACTTACTTCACATTACCAACCCTTATATTCATACACAAAGATCAACTTAGCCAAAGGCCGGTAGCTCATTTATCAACTGAGCGAATACTTATTTGTAAGGGCTCAACTAATTCAAAGCACATACGAAACATACCTCAATGTTGGGATGTTACAAGCGTATTAACTGAAATTTTTACAGCAAGATCGTTCATTCCCAAATCACGTACCTTCGGAATTTAACCGTATATAGCTACTCATTCAAATGCCTTCGGGTCATAGCCCGATTATAGTAACTCGCACAAATGCCTTCGGGACTTAACCTGATTTAGTAACTCGCACAAATGCCTTCGGGCTTAGCCCGGAATTATTATCTCGCACAAATGCCTTCGGATCTTAGTCCGGATATGGTCACTTAGCACAAAGCCTTCGGGACTTAGCCCGGACATCATTCGAATAACCATGCACATTTAACAATAAATCATGACACATTCGTATTTCATTTTCATTAGCAAAACTCAAACACAAGACACTTATCACTCTTGCAATTTCGGCTCAATAGCCACACACAAGGAGCATGATTTTGATTTGCTTAAAACATGATCTAATCAAATCATAATTTAAGCTCTATTACTCAAGAACTTACCTCGGATGTTGTCAAACGGTTTCGACGGCTATTCGACCACTTTTTCCTTCCCTTTATCGGATTTAGTTCCCCTTTGCTCTTGAGCTTAATTCAAACAAATTTAACTCATTAAAGTCTCATTTTGCTAGCTTATGGCCGAATATGACAAAGAGTTTGATAGGTCATATGGCCACCTTTTAGCTCAAATACACAATAGTCATACGCATTTTTAATCACATCAAGCAATTTAATACAATTCATTCGAACATCAAAAGAGAAGCTCAAGGTACTTAGCCCATATATACATTAGACACTAGAGTCACATATGTACGAAATCACGAATCAAATTCAACATACTAGCTAATATTTCCCCTTAGCCGAATTTTCTAAGTCAAGCTAAAGCCATCAATAGGCTACCTATGGCCGAACATACACATAACTTATGTACTTATTCATGTGGCCGAACATACATGTCTATGTTGGGGCCGATTGCATCACAAACCATACCATTTCAATTTTTGGCCATGGTTAAACAAAGAACTTAATGTCTCACTCAAAAATGCTAAAAAGAAGATTCAAGAATCATCAATCCACCATCACATGCACCATTACAAAGCTTCACTTTTAGCATGCAAATGATATCAACACCAATCCACCTTGGCCGAATATCATCTCCATGACATAGTAAAGATTTGAACCATGGGCTATTTAGAACTCAAGCTAACTACTAAAACATGCATGCATCTCATGGAACATCATCAAACATACCTTAGTTTATCAAACCACCATAGCCGATTTCCTCAAAGCTCTTTTTCCTTCTTTTTCTTTCTCCTATTCGGCCAAGAACAACATGAGAGCTTTTCTCTTCTCTTTTTTTTGGTCATGCATGAGAATGATGAACACATTTTTTTCTCTTTGTTTTCTTCCTTCAATTTCTTATTAGTTTATTGCCCATGCTTCTTATTTTATTCTTCCATTAACACAACATGTTTCATGACATGTTTTGCCCATCATCCCTTGTCATGGCCGGCCACTAGTACTTAAATGGGGGGAAATTGACATGCAAGTCCACCCCTTTGATTACATGCACTATTAGGCAACTTGCATTTGCCTAGCACATTTCTAAATTTTCTCACATAAGTCTTATCAACTAAATTCACATGCAATTAACTAAATCGAAGCTTAAAACTTTCACACATTTATATTCACATATTTTAGGCAATAATTATCACATTCAAATAATTTGGTGACTCGGTCTAGCGGTCCCGAGACCGCTTTCCAACTAGGGTCACTTTAGGGCTGTCACATTGGAAACAGGTCATGGATGCCAAGGTGGATTCTATAGAATCTAATAATGTGTAGAAACTTGTGGACTTACCAGTTGAGATTAAACCCATAGGGTGTAAGTGGATTTATAAGAAGAAGAGAAATGTGGAAGGGAAAGTGAAACCACATAAAGCTAAACTTGTAGGGAAAGACTACATACAGAAAAAATGCATCACATTGAATACGATGAGACTTTTTTCGGTAGCCATGCTCAAGTCAATTTGTAGACTCTTATCCTTTATCGCTGCTCTCAATTAGGATATTTGGAAAATGGATGTCAAAACAACATTCTTGAATGACTATCTTGATGAGACCATTTACGTGGTTCAACCCATTGGTTATGTTGTCAACGGAAAGGAGTAAAATGTTTGCAAACTGCTAAGATCCATTTATGGACTTAAGCTGGCATCCCGCTCATGGAATAAAATATTTGATCAAATGATCAAGACTTTTGGGTTTGAGTAAAACAATGGTGAACCTTGCATTTATAAGCATATAAACGATAAAATGGTGGTCTTCCTTATTCTGTATGTCAATGATATTCTACTTATAAAAAATGATGTAAAAGAATTGTCATCAGTTAAGTTGTGGTTATCTCAATAGTTTTGCATGAATGATTTGGGTGAAACTAGATATACTTTTGGAAAGTGAATCCCTAGGGATCAACAGAATAAAGCAATAGCTTTACCACAAGCTTCAAACATTGATAAGGTACTAGAACAGTTTGCAATTACTGAAGTAAAGCCAGATGCTCAACTAACTACATCAGGTTTTCATCTTTCTTTGGATGATTGTCCTAAGACAACAGAAAAAGAAAGCATATGAGTAAGGTTTCATATGCTTCGACAGTTAGAAGCCTTATGTGTGTGATGCTTTGCACACGTCTAGATATCTATTTCGTAGTAGGAATGGTTAGTTGATATCAGGCGAATCCTAGTTTCAAGCATTGGTAAGCTGTAAAGTATATATTAAGATATATTAAAAGAACTAGAGATTATATGCTTGTTTATTTTGAGGAAAAACTTACTCCTATTGAATACACAAACTCAAACTTCCAAACCTATGAAGATTCAAGGAAATCAACATCGAGAAGTGTATTCGTCCTAGACGGTGGAGTTATAGTATGGAGAAGTGTAAAACAAAGTTGCACTACTAACTCTACTATGAAGGCCAAGTATGTGACTACTTTTAAGGCAACTAAAGAAGCAATTTGGCTTCAAAGTTCTTAATTGATCTTGAAGTCATTCCTGGTATGGAAAAAGTCATAACACTCTATTATGATAACAATGTTGCAATAGTTAAAACAAAGGAAATGAAAAGGCATAAGAGGATTAAACACATTGACCGAAAGTGTCACTTAATAAAAGAGGTAGTAGTCGTAGGAATAGTAGATGTGGTGAAAGTAGCTTATAGGGATAACCTTGCGGATCCATTTACTAAAACTTTTGTAACTAGGAGTTTTAACAAACACTTCGAGGATATGATAATGCAAAACATGACACATTTACTTCACTAGGAAAAGTTGGAGATTGTTGGCAAATATGCCCATATTGTAGTAAATATGTAATTGTTTTCTATGTATTTGAATGATGAATAAATAAAGTTAATTTCATATTTCACTATTATGTATTTTGTGTTTTTGTCTTTCATATTTTGCATGCATAGCAAAATTTTGAAAAGCAAATATTAACTCATTGATTGTTTAAGTTCAAAATGATGATAAGTGGAATTGTAAGAACGTTTACATTGTGATAAAGATAACTTACTTCAGTAGATATTCTAAATAAGTCCGTAATCCTGTAAAAGAATCAAAAAGAGCATTTTATTCAAATACTTAGAAGGATTATTATGCCATCTACAATTCCAATTGGGGAGATGACTACTCTTAGCTATCGGAGCAATTGACTCCACAGGTAGAGACATAGATGTATTCATTACAAGAATGATACATTGGACTAGAGCCAAAAAGAATTAATTCTGAATCCGTTTGGGAAATAATTCACTTATGAAATTCATGGTGTGATTTACCTAAATCCTCAGTTAGTCACTAACCATGCGTATGTAACTCGTGTGCTTTGATATAAGTAGAGGCTTATGCTTTAAAGATGATCGAGCCGATAACCAGTATGTTGGCTATATGACTTGTGTATGACATGGCTTTACTAGCAACAATGGAATTCATAGCTCAATTAAAAAGTTAATGATATCCTTTCATTGACATTATGTGGATTGATAAATATGGAACGTGGTCACAGGTTGCTTGTTCTCAAACAAACAATTTTTCACAGTCAATTATAGAAGTGATCAATTTAATCATTTAGAAGACGCAATGGTGACAATAATATAAAATAGGATTATATTGAGTGAGCGAATTTAACTCAAAGGAATCCAGGATATCATATGAGGGTAACACACACAAGACGAGGTCTTTGGACAAAACAGTTGGATAAATTACTTTCATAAAGAGTATACAATAAGTAGTTTTCAATCATGATACTTCTTGTGGACTGACTTCATGATTAAGTAAATGGAGAATTATCAGAATCATTCTTCTAGACATAATTGCAATTACTCGAGCCTAATTTTATATGTTTGATTGGTTCCTCCACTAGCTCAACAAAAACTCGATCGAACTGTATTTGAATCAAAAGAAAACTTTACGACTTAGAAATAATTTAATTGAGTCAATTTATTCGCTGTGGAATTAAATTAGGTGGTCATGCAAATTGTTCAACAAGAGAATTTAATTATAAAAATTTTGAAAAATTAAACTTTTGGAAAAATTAATTTTTATCAAGTAAAATTAAATTAATCAAATTCATTAAAATTAATATGATATTATTGTCAATTAATTTTCAATTTAGACAATTGACTTAATGGGTAATTGAACTTGAAAAATTGGACCTGAGATCAAAAATTGGGCCTAAGAACCCAAAATCGAGACTGAAACCCAAAAACTGATTGAATCAAGTCGACGATCCAACCGATGTCTTGTCCGGACCGGTCGAGTCATCACTGGCCTGGACCAAACTGGCAACAGATGAATCGAATCGGGGTGTCGTGAGGGTGTTGCATTTGCGATGGCAAAACCAGACACAACAATGCTAGCAACGATAACGACGACATTCAGTGGCTGGGGGTGGCCCTTTGGCGGTTGAGCATTGGAGGAATCGCACTTCTACTTGAACTCTACTGAATAATTTGATTGCAGATTAACTATTCCAACAATAATATTATTTTAATAGTTTTAATATTAAATTTAATTTCATACTTATCTTAATAGTATTTTATTAATTTAATATTAAAGTGATGATGTTAATATTAAACTTAATTTAATATTTATGTTGTAGATAAATATTCTTTTAATTTACTAAGATTTAATATTAAGTTTAATTTAATATGTATCTTGATAACTATTATATTAATTTAATATTAAGGTGATTAAGTTTAATCATAGTTGAATTCTCTAAACTCTCGCTATATAAAAAGAGTTGAGTTATTATTTTTCACACACTTGAATTCAAGATAAAGTTGTAGAGAGAAAATTCTCTAAACAAATTATTTTAGAAGATTTCTATAGATATTTTTATTATTTACAACTTGACCTGGAAGTTTAGTGAAATTGTGAAATTGTTCCACTGGTAATTTTTGTAGAAAATTTTTTGATTCGAAACGAGCTCACACTTAGCAGATGTAAGCTTGAGGATAGTAGAGAAGACCACGCGACTGAAGCGTTCATCCTAGACGAATTGAAAATACACGATTTTGATTACGTGTTTATTACTTTAGATATCACAATCAAATTCTTATTTTTGGAAAAATTTTAAAACTCTAATTTTTCCCTAAACCTATTTTTATTGTGTTTTTGAAAACCAATTTTCCAACAAAAATTTGATATTTCTATAATTATTTGTTACTTTTCACCATTCATTGTTGTTATATCTTAGCCCACATGGATCACATGGGAAAACAATAGAAAAAGAGGGACAACACAAAAGGGAAATAAAGTGTCAAAAACTATTCTTTTACTTTATATTCTTTGCAAAATGAAGGGACAAACAAATTATGTACTTGAACTAATTTATACTAGATTATTTATATTAGATTATAACACATCCATAATGCGGATGAAATCATAAGTGACAAGAATATGTAACAAATTTATAAATATATATATAATTAAATGTCAATCTATTTGAAATAATAAAAAATTATGATATCTTGATTTCAAATCTTATAATTCTCTTGTGTGTGTATATTTCTAAAATTTATCAACATATAAAAAAATATAAATATTCTCAAAAAAATAATTGTTGCTTTGGAAAAGGATGAACTTTTGATAATTTTACAATTAAATTAGACCTCTATTAATGAATGATGCCAACATAGTATAAAGTATTATCTGCTTTGAGTCAAAAGAAATACAATTTTATTTAACAAAATGTAGTTTACAAGTATAGGTTTAAATTTATACCAATAAACACAGTGACTTACTTAAATATTAAGGTGTTTTTAAGTAGATGACTAATTAAAATGTTACAGTTTCTGGTGTTATAATTAAGTAAATAGTTAATTGGGATGTTATTAAGTAGATTTTAATCTAACTATATTACTTTTTGTAAAGCTAAGTAGATTAATTTTCTTTAAAGAAATAGATTAAAACGTTAAGCATCTCGAAAGTTGTTATAGTCGCATGGCATTGCCAAAGATTCTCACAAATTACAAGATAAAATCTAATATTTCAGTATTTGCAAAAAAGCAAATTTCTACATCATATAACAAGATAAATCATGAATATTTTAAAAGGCATTCTTTTTACCAATGAACCACAACCAGTCCAAAGAAACCCCTGCAAATATCCCAATCAATAGACATAGCACTACTATATTACCCAAGGCATTTTGTTCAGGCCCCTGTCAAAAGAAAACAAGAAGTTTATATTAGAGATTACAAAGAATATTAAGATAAATTTCATACTGCAAGTGACTATGCCAGCACTAACCTTGTAACCTTTAGGTGCTGCAGTCATCACACAGATCGTAAGGTGACCATTTGTTAATCCCAGGAATGATACGAGCAATATCATCCATCCTTGATCACCATACTTGGCAGTGAAGTAAAAGGCAGGGATCAGTAAGAAACGAGAAAGTATTGCAATCGTAAGGCCTTTTCTTGACTCTATCTTCAAGAATTTCACAAGGAGAAGATATCTTGATATCAGATTCCAAACATTGTCACATGCTATCAACACAGGTGGATACCTAGAAACACATCAATCGTACCATAATATTTATCTTCAAGTGGATACATAGATCTTTAGGTATAAAGGAAAAGCAACTTCAAATGTCATTTCACTGAATGAATGAAAACTTACCATGTACCCAACTTATGTTTACCAGTGTTTTCGTATAAGAATCCAGGGAAAATCGACAGTGTTAAAACGTATATTAGAAACATGTCAAGCGCGTAATCTACGTTCTGAATGAATAGTTGTTTGTTGCTTAGCCTCTCATTCTGTTCATGCTGTGAAAATGCCAAAAAAAAAAAAAGTTGGATTAACTTTAAGCAAGGTTAAAAGAGTTTTTGAGAAATATTTGGTAAAGGTCTGATTTTACATGGTCTTCTTTTATTTGGATACCAGCAGCCTCAAGATCAGCTTGAACAGTTTTTGATCCTTCTAAAGCTGCCTTAGAGCGGAAGTACTTCACTATTGGCAATCTGGGGAAGAAATATGCGTACAATAGGACAGATAAGAACTCAAATAATGTAGAAATAGCTAGAAACAACACTGCAAAAAGAAGAGAATTTTTGTTTCAATGAACTACTAAACGTAAGGCAAATTAATGACGGTTTTGTCAAATAGCAAAGAGAAGGCACATACTTGCCCCTTTACGAAGACCATTGTTAAAGGCTGCTTTCGTGATAAGCCTTAAAGCAGAGGTCAAGGCACCAGATGCAGCCATACCAGCAAAGAAGGACTGAATCATAAAACCAACAATTAACCGTTAAATCAACTATTAATCAAGTGTTAAAGAAAATAAAGAAAACCAACCTGGATAAAGTCAGGGAGCATGAAAGACAAATCGCCAACAATTCCACCTTGAACACAAGCATCTGAAACGCCAAAAAAAGCGAAAATAACACATATACAAATGAAAGATCCAAGTCCTCCTCTCCCTGATGTAGCTAAATCCAACTATCAATGAAATGATCGGGGGGGGGGGGAATAGAGGTTAGTTAGAGAATGAAGTGGATGATGGCCTGTGTAAAATAAAGGAGCAGTTTAACTTTACCACTAAGAGCATGAAAGTAATTGCAACGAAAAGTGAGTATCCAAATATGTTCCTCCGTCTAGTATTGATCTTTGATTCGTTGTATGCCAATATTAACATTGTTCCAAAGGCAAAGGGTTGATAAACAAGAGTAAGCACCCTTGAAGGATGGTAGTCCTTCAAATGCAAACATACACATCATCAGATTAGAAACCCATGAAAACTATTGACAGAACAATGACATTTAATGCTTGGAATATGTAGTTAATTAACATGATAGTGAATGTATCTTTGTGACAATTTATTGTAAACCTAACTATAGTTATGAAATTGTCATTATTTATATTAAAATTATTAATTTTTCAAAAAATCTTATTTGTAATTTTTAAAGTTATTTTTAATCTATTAACTTTAAAAAATTATAACTAATATTTGTTATACCAATATAAATTCACAAAAATATAAAATAAATTTCAACATAACCAAATAAAATAACTGATTAATTAAAATTATTAATATGAAAAAAAATATAAACTAAGTAAATAAAGGAAATGTTCGGGAAAAAGTAAATAAAGAAAGTAAACAAATATAAATCTTCTTTTATTGTTGTAAACCATCCTAATCCTTTTCACAAAATTCAAAAAAATGAGTTTATTTTTATCATATTATACGCATAATTGCTCATATATTTAGTTATCAAAATTATAAAATATTTTTAGTCAAAAATTAAAGCCAGCCAAATATAATAATATTTTATGAGTTTACATCCCACTATTGATCTTATTTATTTTAGTTATCCAAAAATAATTCCAAATTTAAAATATAACAATTTTTTATCATCAAATTTTAATATTTATGGTTTTGGGTTTTATGAAAAATATGTTTTACATGTGCTTTTCACAATATTTGGGTTTGGTTTTTTTTCTATAAAACAATTAAATTATTTATCAATATAATTATACTTATCATACATATAAAATTTTAAATTAATTTGATATTTTTATCATATTCATATAAGATATTGTATATATTAATATTTATTGAATGGTTAAAATTTTTTATATAAAACAAATAATTAGAAAATTTTAAATTATGTCAAATTTAACATACATGATTTATATGAATAAAAATAATTAAAATAATAATCGTCTAAAAAATATATAAAAATATACAAAATTGCTAGTGTAAATGAATCTCTTCATATTTAGTATATATATAAAAGAGAAAATGAAAGAGAAATGAAGTTAATGTTGAGTTGAATTTTCATATTCTTAATTGGATAAATAATATTACTTTTATAAATAAGATTAAAAAAATACCATCATTTAGAAATTAAGATTTAATAATAAAAAACACATAAAGCTCAGCCGGATTTTCCATATATAGAAAAAGCTCAACTGAATTTATACTAATAGTCAATAAATATAACAGAATACTATGGCATAAATATTAAAAATTTCGTTATCTTATGTTTTAAATTCAATAATAGAGAAAAAAATATTATAATTTGTGGAAAGAGAAAAAGAAGTAAACTTTTAATTAAAAAAATTTAAATTTGGAAAGAAAAACACATTCTTTTATGTTTAAACACATTTGGACCATATATATTATTTTCGGCACAAGTATCTAGATTAATATTGTTGAAGAGCAAATTACTTGCTATAAAATTAAAGAATGAACACTAAACACAAAATAAGAAGAGTTTACTTACAGGGAACAAATTATAATAATAATCTCCAATTGTGAGCATACTATTCCAAGAAATGAGAGATCCAAATCCCAGAATCCAACAAACAATCATGGCACTCAATTTTCCCTTATTTCATTTCATAATAAACTAAGTGAATAATACATGTAATTAAATTTAAAAAAATAACTCTAAGCTCCATTGATAATTCCAATGAACAAGACGAGAAAGCACAAACCTCAAGCCTTGAAGGTGATTCTCCTCCAACAACATTAGTCATGTTTACTTGCTGGGTATTCTTCAAGACCAAGGCAGGTCATAAGCAAGAATGGAAATATATATATTGACAAACAGAAGAGCTTACAGTTATATTTAGAAGGATGATGTGAAAGGTAACAACATGACTTTGTAAGGGAAAAACTATAAAGGAATGAAAAGATACGATTATGCAAATAAAGGAAATCCACATGTTTTTATATTAAAAAAATGATTATAATTTATGATGGGATCCGTTTTAGATATATATACGGTTGAGTAAAACTCGATATGATTTGAAAAAATTGAAAAAAATTTGAATTTCGAGTTATTCGAGTTATTTGAACTATTCGAGTCAACTCGAATAACTTGGTTCTAGTTTCGAGTTCGAGTTGAATTGAATTTCACAATTAGGATAACTCAAATAATTTGAATAACAAATTGGAGTAAATACCCTTTTGGTCTCTGTCAACTTTTAAATTATACAAATTGGTCTCTCAACAAAATTACAAAAAAATTCTAAAAATTCTAAAAAATATATAAAAAATATATATTATTTTAAAATATTTCTAAAATAATAATATTGAGACCTAATTAATTATTCAAATTTATCATTCTCAACTATCTTATTTTTTATTATTTTACTTTGAAAAAAATTTCAAATATATATGGTTTCAAATTTATGTACTCTAACATGGAATTAGTTATACTATAACAATATTTTTATTTATCATGTTTAATTTTTTTAATTCAGCTCAAACAAATTCAGTTGATTCAACTTGACTCGAATTTTATTTCACTTGACTCAATTCGAAAAAATTTCAAATTGAGTTAAGATGATAAAATAGGACTCGTAAACTCGATTAACTCGAAATTTTTTTCGCTCGATTCGACTCAATTCAACCAAACGTTCACCCCTATATATATATATTTAATGTATTTTCTTTATTTTAATGATCATTTTAATGGTGTGGCCGAGTTAAGTTTCGTTGGATCCAGAATTATGAGTACACGAAAAATATGGAGGTGATAAAATAGGACTCGTAAACTTGATTAACTCGAAAATTTTTTCGCTCGATTCGACTCAATTCAACCAAACGTTCACCCCTATATATATATTTAATGTATTTTCTTTATTTTAATGATCATTTTAATGGTGTGGCCGAGTTAAGTTTCGTTGGATCCAGAATTATGAGTACACGAAAAATATGGAGGTAAGGTAATGATATATTGATATGAATAATTTAGAGGCATAAATTTAGATTTTAATATTTCTATCTGTTGTTATTTTTACTCTTTTTTTTTTGTTAAATTTAGTTTTGAGCCTTTTAAAAAAATTAATTTCCACTATCTATCTTCTGAAAAAAGTTTAATTATTTTTTTAATCAAAATATTAATTTTTTTTTAATATTGTAACTTGCATAGCAATTCATATATATATATTTCATACTACTTTAAAAAAATTATGAACATTAATTTTATTTATAATTTTTAGATTATTTGTTGGTGTAGCATATTAGACAAATAATAACACGTTAGCATAAAGCTCACGTATACTATCATGTGAGTTGCCACACCAACATCATTAAAAATTAATATTTTAATTAGCATTTTTATTTTTAAAGACTAAAAACCAAATTTAACTAATAAAAATAAAAATCAAATTGATAAAAATATAAACATTAATTTCTAAATTTATCATTATATTTAATTTAAAATAGGATTTTGTTTTATATAAAATATCTTTACTTATTCATCAAATTTATCAAAAAGAAAATTTTCTGAATGAAATTAATGTTGATTACTGATAATTCCAATTAAGCAATTTGAATTATTACACTTTTTTTTTTGAAATAGAAAATAGCTAGCATCTAATAAATAACGGGAGAGAAAACACAATCGTGTCTCAAAAGCAAAGACATCGGGAAACAACAAAACCGTAAAAGAAATCAGCACCCCCAAAATAAACAAAGAACGGAAAATAAAATCACACAAAATCAAAACAAGAACCCTAAACGACAGAAAATAAGAACTCCCTAGAAACTACAAGCCATGGAACCAGCAAAGCTCTCTGAAAACTAAAACAAGATAGTTGTAAGAGATCCACAAAGACCCAGAAGAGAGCGTGGCTTCTGTACTAAATCGAAGTGAAATATAGAGAGTTTTGAAACCCAAAGCTAATGTCACATGTGAAATGGTATGTGAATTGTGCAGGTATACACGTCGAATCAAGTAATAAAGTGATAAGTGAGATCGTCTCCACATGGATCAGATTAGGTATAAAAGTGGTCAAGTTATTATAACGAATTATGATTAATGTTATGGCAAAACCAAGTTAAGTAAGCAGTGGTAAATTAAAGTAGTAAGGATGTGTGCAAAACGTACATTGGGTGATACTGAAAAATGCTAAGGCAAAGCAAAAGTAAAGATGCATTGGCAATTACGAGAATAATGATGTAAATAATTTGTGAGCAAATAAATAAATAACTAAGAATACCATGGCAAAGATACTACGACAAAGGATTAAGGGTCTAAGATATTGATTTGGAAGGTTGGGATTACTAAGAATCTGCCCTTACTTTCAGTAATGCCTCAGCAAAATCGTACTCAATCTA
Source organism: Gossypium hirsutum (assembly GCF_007990345.1). Lineage (NCBI taxonomy): Eukaryota > Viridiplantae > Streptophyta > Magnoliopsida > Malvales > Malvaceae > Gossypium > Gossypium hirsutum. Next base: position 42,869,882 of record NC_053442.1, on the reverse strand, counting down.
CTTCTCAGAAGAGACCTAAAATGACCTACTTTTTTCGAGAGATATATCTCAAGTTACCCAGCCTGTGTCTATAGGCCTTAGCATGGTACCCTACACTATTTTTTCTTCATTCTATACAAGCGTTGCTCTATGTCTAGAGTTTGCTGCAAGTATTTGGTCATATACTTGCTTGTATCATTCAATTCCAATCCAACTAATCTAACCTTTTTAGAATTAGATTCATTTATGGGCATACTGCACACTTATCTATGACCAGAGAATGTACGCGTACAATTGGAAAATAAAAACAATTGAATGAAATAGTAGATTAAATCAAATATATGCTTCGACCATTAACGAAAATAAAAGTTTCATCTTGTAATCCCAACCATATGAGATTTAGCTCATGGGTTGGCAATTAAAACTCAAATTCAAAATAACACCCAACATCATTTCAATTAAATCAATTCACAGGAGAACAGATTAAGAAATAATGGTAGAACTTAGAAAGATGGCTGTCATCCAGCCATGCAATTTTCCATATCGAAACATGAACTAATTGTTTTATCATTTCTCCAAATAGCCAAGTTAGAAAACATGCTTAATCATTTCTCCAAGTTCTCGATCAAATCAATTCACGGGGTGCACTATGACATGCAGAGCATCCAGAACTTGGCTCATAACAAAGCAATACTGCAGAAGGTGATCTACAGATTCCTAGCCATCCCAACACATCGGGCAAACACTACGATTAGGGATGTTGCGTTAAGGAAATTAGTATATATGTAGGCATAAAATCATTGTATACTTTCCACAATGTAATCTTTATTTTCTGTGGGATGTGTAATGCCCATAAGTTTGAGAAAAAGTTTGTAGCAGGTGATGTTATAGGAGTAGGGAGATCTCTCTCTAACTTTAGTTTCTCATGTAGAAGTATTTTGTAGCCACTTTTAGCTGTATATACCCCCGATCCTTCGAGTCTCCAAATCCTAGTATCGGATGGCTTTGTCTGAGCTAGTGGAATGGACAAGATTACATCAACTTGGTTAGCATTTGCGATCTCGCGAATGACATCTTCTTTCTAAGTACAGCTTTTCGAATGAATTAAATGAGACACCTTAGTGTATCTAATATCGATTTTTAGACATTTAATTCTACCATCCCCAACTCCAAGGATCCAAGAGTCATTTCATATGTCACTAAATCTCCATTGCCAATTCGTCATTCGAGTCCCTTTTCAAATAATCCTTTGGCACACAGAATGCTTTTCTAGGTAAGGGAAGGGTGAGATCCTAACCTAGTAGATAAAAACTCACTATTTGGATAATATCGTGCTTTTAAAACTTTGGCTAGAAGACAATCTGGATTGGTCCAAATACGCCAGCACTGTTTAGTCAACAAAGATATATTAAACAAGGAAAAATTGCAAAAACCTAAGCCCCTAACGAACTTAGGTAAACATAAAATCCTCCAAGAGCTCCAATGAATAACTTTCACTGATTTAGTATTCCTCCACCAAAAATGATTAAGCATGTTTTCTAACTTAGTGCATAATGTTTTTGGAAAAAGAAAACATTGTATGGCATAAATTGAAGAGCTTGCAACACCACTTTAATTAAAGTCTCTTTACCCTTCATTGATAGAAACCACAAATTCAAGCGTTCAATTATGCTATGAAATTTTTCCACATAATTAAAAAAAGCATGTTTCTTATTTCTCACTACCATCATTGGCAAACCTAGGTACTTTTCTAGGTTAGATTAACCCCGAATGCCCAAAATGTTACCAACTAGGTATTTATTGCTTTCATCGACATTTGACCCAAAATACAGCAATGACTTTTCATTATTAACCTTCTACCCTAAAGCTTTCTCACATTCTGATATAAGATACTAGACCTCTTCAGCACCTTCTTTCGAAGCATCCCAAAAAAGAATATTGTCATCCACAAAATTAGATGGTTAATTGCCAACGAACCTCTACCTATTCAAATACCCCATATCAATTTCTTTTCTTTAGCTTCAGTCAAAAATGTTGAAAAACCTACAAAACATATTAAGAATAAATAATGATTGAAGGGGTCACCCTGTCATATACCCCTAGATGGCACAAACTACTCACTATTAAACCTATTCACTCCCATAGTATAAGTTATCGAAGCAACACACCGCATGATTTAGGTCAACCAATCAGTATGAAAACCCAATTTTAACATCATCTTAGCCAAGAAATCCCACTCCACCTTGTTATAAGCCTTACTCATATCCAATTTGAGAGTAAAGCTTCCTTTATTACCCTATCTTTTGGTTTTCAAAAAGTGAAATATCTTATAAGTGACCAAAACATTATCATAGATTTGTCGACCCGGTATGAAAGCTCCTTGCTCCTCGTGGATGCAAAAGTTCAAGAAAGAACTCATTCTATTAACAAGAACCTTAGCAATAATTTTGTATAAAACATTACAAAGACTAATAGGTCTAAGTTGCAGTCATTGGTTTACAGACCTTAAAGATCAAGACGATATACGTGCTATTGATTTCTTCAACTGCTACATCACCTCGAAGCACAGCTAGGCAATAGGACGTTACCTCCGGTCCCAAAATGTGCCAATATCTCAGATAGAACAAAGTTGGGAAATCGTCAAGTGTATAAGCTTTAAGAGGAGCCATGCATTTAACCACAAGCAAAATTTCCTCCCCAGTAAATGGTTCCAACAATTTAGTATTCTTTTCATCGGAGAAACTTCACTTTACATTATAAAAAATGTGAGTCACCTCTCCTTCATTAGATGCCGTGAATAATTATCAGAAATAATTAGTGGCTATACGTATGACACCATTAGCATCAGAGACTCATCTCCCCTTATTATCCTCGAGACCATTGATAGCATTACGTCCTCTCTATAGCCATATTATGGAATAAAGTAGTATTGCAATCCCCAAGAGATAGTCAATTAAGTTGCGCCTTTTGCGCCCCGAACATTTCCCTCTTGTACACCTCTAAATTTAAGTCTAATTGAATATTTGTCAATTCAGCAAGATTGTCATCAGTCTCTCTTTTCATGTAATGCTCTCAGTCTATCTTCAAGCCTTTTCTTGTGGGCCCTACGATCACGCTTCAATCTAAATTGCCAATTACGAAGTTGATTTCCCAAACCCTCTAACTTCATAAGCAAATTTTCAAAAATTGAATTCCAATACTCCCGAATCACAGTCTTAATGTTACCCTCCAAGCAACAGTCAGCATCAAATTGGAATTTTCATTGCCCATTCCCATGATAATTGATTTTCTATCCTATCGTATTCACTAGAATTGGGCAATGGTCAGAGATGGAATGGATTAAATAAGTAACTGAAAATTTGGGAAATTGTCTCCACCACCCCGAGTCGATAACCCCATAGTCAAGTCGTTCCCAAATATTTTTTCGGCAAATTTACCCCTCTCCAAGTGAACCATTTCCCGAGAAAACTCAAATCAGTAAGGTCACAATTGAACAATGCAGAACAAAATGTTTTTATATGTTTCTCCATCTGAATACGGCCACCCTTTTTCTCAAAAGAAAAATCTATTTCATTGAAATCGCCAACCACTAACCATGGTAGACTTTGGTCTTGACCCAACTGACTAAAGCAATCCCAAGTACAACCTCTTAATCGTTCATACGGGTGTCCATAAAACCTAGCAAATCGCCAACATAGCCCATCTTGTTCTTCATGTATCTCCACATCAATATGGTGATGGGAAAAACTTCTTAAGATAACCATATCATGCTGCCTCCAACCTAAACATAATCCGCCTTTTGAATCATCAACTCCAACTTTTATACCATTTTGGAAATACCATTTTGAAATCTACATTTTCTTCGAATACCTTCTATCTTTCTTGCACTAACTTTTGTTTCCATAAGAAATAGGATATGGGGACTAACTTCTCTCAGCTTATTCCTGAGACGGTGAACTACCCGTGGGTTCCCCAATCCACAGACGTTCCAGCTGAAGATTTTCATAATGACTGGTTGCCCTGCCTAGCAGAGCCAGCTGAAAAATCATCATTGCCTCTTGACACGCTTGTTTCTCCCAAATTCCTTTGTCTTTTTTTCCCATCATCTGATTGAATAGGACTGTTTTTCACCATTAAATCCTAACCCCATAAGCCCATTGACTGTGGCCTAAAACTTACTCTACCAAACACCCTCCTTATAGACCCCATTAAATCCAGGCATAATCTCCTCATTAGCAACCTAAAATCTAGGATTGATATTAACACTCAACTTACGCATGAAATCCTCTGAATTACATGAAATTGGCCTCCTTTCCATATTCAAATTTTGACTATCCGTACCATCTTGTTGTTGACTCTCGTTGGCCCTTCCTTTTTTTAGGCTTGCAAAGTGATATCCCAACCGAAAATGACCTAGGATAGGTCAACCCGAACCTTTACTGGACAAAAATTTTCCCCATGTTCGAGTTCACCACAGATAAAGTAAAAAAGGCTGAGTTTTTCATATTGGAACCGAGCATAATATGTTCTATCTCCCAATTGAACCTTCTTCTTTCGTTTAAGAGTGAACCATACATCCAGACGCACTTTAATCCTCAAAATAGAAAGCCAGCAAAACTGCAAAAATAAACTAAAACAGAAAGACGTGTCAACGAGGATAGACTAAAACTATGCGAGAGAGTAGACGAGTGTTTTTTTTTTTTCATTTATTACACTTACTTATTTAATGGTATTGAAATTCAATTCATATCCAATGACTAATGATAAATATGCCATTGAAATGTAAAAGGAAATAATTTTTAGAAAGAAAAGTTACATCCAATGATAAATGTTCACAATGAAGTTAATAAAATATTCAGAAGGGGCAACTCAACAATAATGAAAGGGGGAAAATGAGATTGTTGCAGTAGTTGGATGAATTTAGATTGAAATCATTTGGGAAATGTGCGTATGTCGTATCACCTATTAAATCGATTACAAAAATAAAGAAAAGAGAGAGAGAAGACCAAAGCAAGAATTGCATAGGAAGCATTTCCATTTCCAAGCAAATGTTTGAAATCGTCCCAAATAAGCACTGCCTTCATCAACGATTAAAGGTTAGAAACCATTTTTGGTTTTGCTTTGTTAGTAGCATTTATGGTTTTTTTTTACTTAAGTTTTTTGCTGTAGAAAAACCCAAATATATATAATTCAAACAAGGATATTTGAAATCTTTTGGAAAGGTATTTGTAAAAGTTTTGAAATTACAAGAATTACAGTGAAATCTACTATCTTTATCAACGAATAGAGGTGAAACACTTTTTTTTAGTTATGCTTTATTAGTAGTATTTATAATTTTTATTTACTTCTTGAATGTATAATTGCGTTGAAACTAATGTTTGCAAGTAAATTTTAATCTAATTATATTACTTTTTTTAAAGCTAAGTTGATTAATTTTTTTTAAAAAAAAGTAGATTAAATTATTGAGTGTCTCGAAGGTTGGTTATACCAGCATTTCATTGCCTAACATTCTTACAAACTAAAAGATAAAATTTAATATTTTAATATTTGCGAAAAAGTAAATTTTTACATCATATAATAAGATAAACATTGAATCTTTTAAAAGACATTCATTTTACCAATGAACCACAATCAGTCCAAAGAACCTCTACCAATATCTCAATTAATAGACATAACACTAGTATATTAACCAAGGCATTTAATGCTTGGAATAAACAGTTAATTAACATGAGAGGGAATGTATCTTTGTGACAATTAAAATGTCACTATTGTAAAACTAACTATAGTTATGAAACTATCATTATTTATATTAAAAATTATTAATATTTTTAAAAGAATTTATTTGTGTTATGAATGCTTTTACAAGGATGTTCAACCTTCCACCTTTAATCTCCCTTAACCTTCCACCTTTCATCTTCCTTAAACCTTTCATGTTCTTGTAACTCATTTTCTATTTATGTATTAGAATATAAAGAGTCTAATCTCCCTATATATAGAGAGAGAAGTATGCTACTTATAAATATGATGACAAATATAGAATGCAATAGAAATACTCATATTCTCATATCAATCTTTTATCTATTATTTTTATTTATAATACGTTACCAACACGAGTGCTTAAACTAATCCAAGAGCCTTACTTTTTTTGTTTAGTTTAGATCAAGGTGTGTAATACATTTTATCATGATGTCCATCATGATAAAATTACTTATGTTTATAATTTGTTTCATTTTTCTAAGGGTTCACTAATCCTGTAATTTGTTTAAAACTTCTAACATAGTCAAATTACTTGTAATTTATTTGATGACCAAATTGTTGTATTCATTTGAATATTTTTTTTCCTGTTATGTTATGCTTGAAAGTTTTGTTAAGGGATTACTTATGTTTACTTGAAAGTTTGTTAAGGAACTACTTATATTTATATTAAATTTATATTGTAGTTATATCATCAATGCCGAACCTTGCAAAACTTGAATTTGTGGCTGTTGATATTACTAGAAAGAACTATTTATCTTGGATGTTAGATTTTGAAATACACTTAGATGCAAAAGGCCTTGGTGAAACTATTAATGAAGGAAATGAAACATCTAGTCAAGATAAGGCCAAAGCTATGATATTTCTTCGTCATCACCTCCATAAAGGACTAAAGACTGAATATTTGATTGTTAAAGATCCACTTGTCCTTTGGAATAGTTTAAAAGAAAAATATGACCACCAAAAAATCGTAATACTTCCTAAAGCTCATTATGTTTGGTTGCATTTGAGATTACAAGATTTTAAATCTATGAGTGAATATAACTCAGAAATGTTTAGAATCACTTCCCAATTGAAATTATGTGAAGAGAACATAACTAATAATGATATGTTAGAAAAAACATACTCCAAATTTCACGCAAATAATGTTGTCCTGTAGACACAGTATTGTGAAAAAGGTTTTAAGAAATATTCTGAGTTAATATCTTATCTTCTTGTGGTTGAACAAAATAAAGAACTGTTAATGAAAAATCATGAGTCACGTCCAGCTGGCTCTACTCTATTCCCTAAAGCGAATGTGACATCATATAACCGAAAGGATAAAGGCCACACTAGTAGTCGTGGTCAAGGACATGGTTGTGGCTGTGGTTGTGGTCGCGGTCGAGGACATGGACATAATGAGGTGGTCATTTCAGGAATACGCACTGGAAGTGGGATCATAAGGATGGAAAGAATGATAAAAATACAATTGGAAAAGTGAAAAGTTTGTGTTATTGTTGTAGAGGTAAAAATCATTGGTCCCGTACCTTTCGTACACCAAAGCATCTTGTGGAACTATTTCAACAATCAGTGAAGGATAAAGGGAAGAAAATAGAGACCAATTTTGCTTGTGAAAATGAAAAAGATGATTATGGCATCGTTGGTACAACTCATTTGGAAGTCGTTGATTTCTTCACGACCCCTGAAGGGAATAATTGATCTTTTAATTTTATTATTATAGTTTTAAAGAATAAATTTTATGCAAGTTTGTTATGTTATTAACAAGATGGTTATTATATTATGTTTTAAACTATTTATGAAAATTTTACATATTTTGAATATCTATGTGACATTTATTTGTTTTTTTTTGAAGAATATGAATACCTTTCAAATTCAATAAGCGATAAATGGTGAAGACTTATGTTTATTAGACAATGCAACTACTCATACAATAATTAAGAATAAGAAATATTTTTTCTCATTTGACATTGCAAAAAGCTAGTATGAGTACTATATCTGGTAGTACCAAAATCATAGAAGGCTCTGGAAGAGAAAATATATTGTGACCTAGAGGAACTAAGTTTCAAATTAATGATGCATTATACTCTCCTAAATCTCAACGAAATTTATTGAGTTTTAAAGATATTAACCATAATGGATATCATATTGAGACAATAAGTGAACGGAATGATGAATATCTTCAAATTACGAGTATAATCCAAGGTAATAAAAATATTTTGGAGAAATTTTCTGCACTCTTATCTGGTTTTTACTACATGAGAATTAGTACAATTGAAGTACATGCTATAATAAATCAGAAGTTTATTGATGACTTTATAGTTTGGCAAGACCGATTAGGCCATCCCAATTCAATTATTATGCAAAAAATTATTGACAATTCAGGTGGACATTCATTGAAGAGCCAACAAATTCTTCAAGCTAATAATTTTTCATGTGATGCTTGCTCTCAAAGAAAATTAATCATTCGACCATCACCAGGCAAGATAAATTATGAATCTATCAATTTTCTAGAATGGATACAAAGAGATATATGTGGACCAATACACCCTCCGTGTGGACCATTTAGATATTTTATGGTTTCACTCCATGTTTCGATTAGATGGTCGCATATATCATTGTGATCAACTTGCAACCTGGCATTTGCAAGGTTACTTGCTCAGTTGATCAAATTACGAGCACATTTTTCAAATTTCCTTATCAAGACAATTCATCTTGACAATGCTGGTGAATTTACTTCCCAAGCTTTCAATGATTTTTGTATGTTTATTGGAGTAAATGTTGAACATCTTATAGCACATGTTCATACACAAAATGGTCTTGTTGAATCATTAATCAAACGTCTTCAATTGATTGCAAGACCATTACTTATAAAGTCAAAACTACCAATTTCTGCTTGGGGACATGTCATACTATATGCAGCACCAATAATTCGTGTCAGGCCAACAAGTTTGCATAAGTTCTCCCCGTTACAAATGGTTTTTGGTCAAGAACCAAATATTTCCTGTATGAGAATTTTTGGATGTGCTGTATTATTCCGATTGCTCCATCACAACGGTCTAAGATGGGTTCTCAAAGGAGGTTAGGAATATATGTTGGATATGAATTCCCATCAATAATTAAATATCTCAAGCCATCAATGGGGAGTTTATTTATGGCTCGCTTTTCTAACTGTCATTTTAATGAGTCAGTTTTTCCAACGTTAGGGGTAGAAAATAAACAGCTGGAAAAAGAAATAGATTAGAATGAATTATCATTGCCTCATCTTGATCATTGTCTGCAACAATGTGAATTAGAGGTTCAAAGGATAATGCATTTGCAAAGTTTAGCAAATCAATTGCCAGACACATTTATTGATCCAACAAGAGTGACAAAATCACATATATATCAGCTGTAAATACTCCAATCAAAATTGATGTCCATGAAGGACAAACTCTAGCTGCTAGTGAGTCTAAACACGTTTGAAGCATGGTAGACCAGTCGATTCTAGAGATAATAATCCTCAAAAAATAAATGGAGCAAAAATAGATGATAGTCAGATCAAAGAAGTAATGACTTTAAAATGATATCTAGAAGAGATTTTAGACACGACTGAAGTTCAAGAAAAATCCCAGGTACCAGATAATGAAGAGATCTCAACAAATTATATCATATCAAGAATTAAGTGAAACCGAAATCAAATCGACGTTGAAGACATATTTGCATGCAATGTAGCACTAGATATTTTGAATGACAATGTGGATCATGAACCAATATGAATTGAAGAATGTAGACAAAGAGACTATTGGCCAAAATGAAAAGAAACAATTGAGGCGAGGTTAAAATCTCTTACGAAGAGAGATCTATTCGGGCATGTAGTTCGTACTCCTGAAGGTGTAAAACTTGTGGGATATAAATGGGTTTCTCTGAGAAAGAGAAATAAAAGAATGAGAAATTGTGAGATATAAAGCGCATTTGGTTGCACAAGTGATAACTCTTGAAAAGATTTATATTTTATGCCTTTAGACTTGGTTAATTGTCTGTACTTAGGTGAGTTTAGTTGCATTTTAGGATTTTCCATTATTGTTTTTAGGAAATTAAATTAAGGAGCTTGGGCTGTGCTTAAATGTTATTATAGGTTACTTTGTTGTTTTTGGGAAGGATTTGTTTGTTGATTGAGTGGTAGGTGCAGAATGAGGAAAAATGAATAAAGAATTTAAGGTTTGTCAAGGCAAAAGGCTGGATAGTTTGCCAACACGAATGTTGTGGCAATGCCAAGAAAAGACCTAGTCAACACTTAATCATTATCAGCCCTGTTGTACATGTACTAAAAAAATCAACCTAAAAAAGAGGAAACAATCATGGGATTATGAGATTATGAGACCATGAGATCATGGGATCATGGGCCTACTCTAAAGGGAGAGGTATAAAACCCAAAAAGAAAGAGGAAAAAACATAGACGGTTGATGAGACGATTGGAAACAGAAATCCTTAGACAAAAATAGAGGGTAGAGGTTGCAACAAAGGCAGAGACACAAAGGGGAAGACGAACGCAGTCCCTCCTAGTCATCGGAAGACATTTCGTAACCGGAGTTGTGGGCTGGACAGGTGAAAGCTATCTTCCTAAGTTCTACGTTTTATTATTTATTTGTTGTTTAGTCATCTGATTTAAGGGAAACGATGTTGAATGCTATTTTGAATCTGGATTTTATTCACCAGCCCGAATTAAATCTCATAGGGTTGGGATTACAGGATGAAACCTTTATTTTCATTACTGGTTGAAGCATAGATCTAAATTAATTTAATGTTTCATTCAATTTTTTTCATTTTAAAATTGTATGCGTGCAATCCCTAAACATAGATGGTTGTGCAGAATTTCCATAAACTAATCTAATTCTAAAAAATTTGGATTACTTGGACCGAAATTGAATGATATGACCAAGTACTCGACTGATACTTCTAGACATAAAGCAGCGTTCATATAGAAAGAAAAGAAAATAGTGCAGGATACCATGCTAAAGGCCTATAGACATATATCACTTAAAGGAAGGTAACTTGAGGTTTTTGCTTTAGAAAGAAATAGACCACTTTAGAACTCTTCTGAACAGTAGATTAAGTATGATTTTGCTGACACATTATTGATAGAAAGTGTAGATTCTTAGTAATCTCGACCTTCCAAATCAACATCGTATATCCTCTATCCTTTAACGTAGCATCTTACCATTTAGTTGTTTACTTGTTCGTTACATATTATTCTCGTAGTGATTCTCATAATTTTCATTGCATTTTTACTCTTTCTTTGCCTTAGCATTTTTCAGTACTAGTCAGTACACATTTAGCACACATTATTATTCCTTTAAATTACCACTACATACTTATTTTTGTTTTGCCATAACCTTCAACATAATTTGTTATAATAACTTAACCACTTTTATACCTAATCCGATCATGTGAAGACAATTTTACTTATCACTTTATCACCTGATCTGACGTGTATACGCACAATTCACATATCATACTCACACACGATAAGTTTTTGGCGCCGTTACCGGGGATCGCCAATTTGGTGAAAGTTGGTTCGGTTATTTTACTTAATTCCATTCATTTTACTTAATTTAGTTGTTTTTAATTTCTACAGGTTTGGCATTAGTGCATGAGTAGAGGCATTCCTGCTAACGAAAAGTATCCTTTTGACCCAAAGATCGAGAGAACTTTACGAAGAAGGAGAAGAGAAGTGCATAACATGGCTAGGGATGGGAATGATGCTGCTCTAAATGATCCGTTAAATCCAAATGGTCAGGATGTTGATCTTCCTATTCATCATATGATAGATGACCGAGACAGGCCAATTCGAGAGCATGTTGTGCCAATTTTTGATGATCTGAATCTAGAGATAGTCAAACCACACATTCAATCTCAGCTGTTTGAATTGAAACTAGTAATGTTTTAGATGTTGCAAATTGTAAGGCAGTTCAGTGGATCACCAACTAAAGATCCAAGACTACATTTAAGACTTTTTCTGAAAGTCTGTGACTTGTTTCGTCAACAGGATGTTCCTTAATACGCCTTGCGGCTTAAATTGTTCCCTTATTCTTTGAGAGATCATGCAAGAGTGTGGCTAAAACCTTTACTATCGGGGACAGTAGCATCATGGAATGATCTTTACTTGAGGTTTTTGTTACGGTATAATCTACCAAAAATGAATGCCAAGCTTAGAAATTACATCATGTTTTTCGACAATTAGAAGACGAAGCACTGTACGAAGCTTAGGAAAGATTTAAAGAATTACTACGAAAATGTCCGATGCATAGGTTTCAGCACTGGACTCAGGTGGAGATGTTTTATAATGGGTTGAATGCAAATACAAGGATTGTAGTTGATGCTTCTACCAATGGTACTTTGTTGGATAAATCTTAGAATGAAGCTTATGAGATTTTGGAATGGATTGCCAACAATGATTATTAATATCCTACCACGTGAGTTGGGATTGGCAAGAGAGCTACTAGCACCGTGGAACTTGATGTAATCACTTCATTAGCTGCTCAAGTATCATCTTCAACTAATATGATCAAGACAATGAAGAGACCAACTGTAGTTCAGGAGATGAAATTAGTCGAGCCAGTATGTGTTTATTATGTTGAAGATCATGTGTTTGATGAATGCCCATTGAACCTAGTATCTGTGTGCTACATGGGTAATTTCAATTAGAATAACAACCCTTATTCCAACATATATAATCCAATGTGGAAGTAACATCCGAACATTAGTTGGAATAATCAAGGAGCAAGGAATTTTCACGATGCTGCAAGACAGAATGCCATTAGTGCACCTCCTGGTTATACTCAACCTATGCAAGGCAAAATGTCCAACAAGGTCAGACACCAGCTTCATCGTCTTCATCATCTATTGAAGCTTTATTGAAAGAATATATGGCCAAGAATGATGTTGTAATTCAAAGTCAAGCTCATCCCTTCGAGCTCTTGAGAATCAAAGGGGCCAGATAGCAAATGCTTTAAATTTGAGACCTCAAGGAGCTCTGCCAAGTGATACCAAGAATTTGATATCATAAGGGAAGGAGCATTGTTAGGAAATCACTCTCAGAAGTGGAACTCAATTGAATAAAATTATTAAAGATGCCATTACAGAAGAGGGAAAATAATATTGCAACTATGGAAATATTCCAGAAACATTTGAAATCACATTGCGTCTAGAAAGGCTAAAAAAAGAATGTTGCAAAAATACTAGACATCTTGCTGATGGAAATACTACGACAAAACAGCGCCAGCAACCTGAAGGACGACCACCTCAACCATTTCCTCAACAATTTCAGTATTGTAAACAAGAGACTTAATTTAAAAGATTTCTAGATGTCCTAAACCAACTTTACATCAATATACGACTAGTTAAAGCTTTAGAGTAAATGACCAATTATGTGAAATTTATGAAAGATATACTATCAAAGAAGCACATATTGGGAGAGTTTGAGACTGTTGCTCTCATTAAAGGGTACACAACAATGTCGATGAATAAATTACCTCCAAAGTTGAAGGACCCAGGGAGTTTCACTATCCCATGTTCAATAGGAACTCATTATGCTGGTAAGACATTATGTGATTTAGGAGCAAGTATAAATCTAAGGCCTATGTCTATTTTCAGGAAGCTAGGAATTGAGAAAGCAAGACCTACTACAGTTACGTTACAACTGGCTGATTGATCCTATGCACATCTAGAAGGTAAAATTGAAGACGTGTGGGTAAAAGTAGATAAATTTATTTTTTCTATAAATTATCTTATTTTAGAATGTAAAGCTGACCATGATGTGCCAATTATTCTTGGAAGACCTTTTCTTGCTACAGGCGGGGCTTTAATTGATGTGAAGAAAGGTAACTAACCATAAGGGTAAATGAACAGCAGATCACATTCAATGTATTCGATTCCTTCAAATGTTCTGATGAGAATGAAGAATGTCAAGCCATTGATTTGATAGAAATAGTAGTGGAGGAAGAGTTCACAAGATTTTGCCACAGTAATTCTGATAGTGATGAAGACTTACTTGAGTAAAGTGATGCAATAAATTTTGAGGACCTTGGTGAACTTGCGGAAGCCAAACAACTTGTGGATAGACTAGGGAAGAAGTTTGATTCCTTAAATTTATCAGATCACTCTTTCAAGCCTCTTAAATCTCCTATAGGGGAACCTCCCACACTGGAGTTGAAGCATTTGCCGCAGCATTTAAAATGCTTTTATTTGGGAGAAAATAACACTTTTTAGTAGTTATTTCTGCCGAGTTGACACCCGATCAAGAGGTGAGGTTGTTGGAAGTACTCCGACGATCTAATAAGTCATTAGGATGAAAAATTGTCGACATTAAGGGAATCAACCCTACTATTTGTATGCATAAAATTTTACTGGAGGATTGCCATAACAATTCTATTAAACAGTAGAGGAGGTTGAATCAAATCATGAAGGAAGTTGTTAAGAAAGAGATCATCAAGTTGCTCGATGCTAGTATTATTTACCCGATCTCTAACAGCTAATGGGTGAGTCATGCACAATGTGTACCCAAGAAAGGAGGTGTTACAGTGATCAGTAATGATAATGACAAGGTTATTCCTTCTCAAACTGTCATGGGATGGAGAGTATGCATGGAGTATCGCAAGCTTAACAAGGCAACTCAGAAGGACCAATTTTCCCCTACCTTTCATCAATCAAATGTTGGTTAGATTAGTTAGGAAAGTTTTCTACTGCTTCTTGGATGGTAATTCAAGGTATAACTAGATTGTCATAGCTCCCAATGACCAAGAGAAGACCACTTTCACTTGTCCATATGAAACTTTTGCATATAGATGAATGCCATCCAGGTTATGTAATGCCTCAACAACAATTTAGCATTGTATGATGGCAATATTCTCTGACATTTTGGAAAATTTTCTTGAAGTCATGGATAATTTCTATATCTTTGGTAATGATTTTGAGGACTGTTTGGAAAATCTAGAATTGGTTCTATGCCATTGTAAAAAAACAAATCTTATTTTAAATTGGGAGAAATGCCACTTCATGGTTTTTGAAGGTATTGTGCTAGGTCATAAGATATTATAGTAAGGGATTGAAGTTGACAAAATGAAATTTGAGTTGATAGAAAAATCCCTTACATTAGTTTTAAAAATATATATGAATAATATATATACATTTTGAGTAGGCTTAGAGCAACTTAAATTTAAGTAACAAATAAACTAAGTAAATCAGGAGATGCTTGCTGTGGCCAGAAAGCACACATGAACACTTAGAAAATTTTGTTTTTAGGATGAAATTTTCTGCACTACCTTTGTTAAGCAAACGTCAGACACTTGAACAAGTTTTCTGGAGAAAGAACATTGCTAAGAACTAATGTATATATTATTCTTTGAGTAGAATGGCAGTTCAAGGTGGTTATGTGCGATACAAAAATTATTGCATTCATGCATATCTTGCTTGAGGATAAGCAATAACTCAGGTTTGGGGGTGTGATAACTCTTGAAAAAATTTATATTTTATACCTTTAGACTTGATTAATTTCTTATATTTACGTGAGTTTAGTTACATTTTAGGATTTTCCATTAATGTTTTTAGGAAGTTACATTGAAGAGCTTGGATTGTGCTTAAATGTTATTATATGTTACTTTGTTGCTTGTGGGAAGGAATTGTTTATTGATTGAGTGGCAGGTGTAAAATGAGGAAAAAGGAATAAATGGTTGAAGGTTTGTCATGGCAAAAGGCTAGACAATTTTCCAACACGAATGTCGTGGCAATGCCAAGAAGAGACCCAATCAACACTTAATCTTTATTAGCCCTGCTATACATGTACCAAAAAAATTAGCCTAAAAGGAGGAAAAAATCATGGGACCATAAGATCATGGGCAAAAATAAAGGGTAGCGATTGCGACAAGGGGAGAAACGAAAAGGGAGAGATGAATGCAGTCCCTCCTGGTCACCGAAAGACATTTCGTAGCCAGAGTTGTAGGCTGGACAGGCGAAAGCTATCTTCCTAAGTTCTACCTTTTATCATTTATTTGTTGTTTAGTGATCTGATTTAAGGGAAATGATGTTGAATGTTATTTTGAATCTGGATTTTATTCACCAACCCATGAGTTAAATCTCATAGGGTTGGGATTACATGATGAAACATTTATTTTCTTTAATGGTTGAAGCATAGATTTGAATTAATTTACTGTTTCATTCAATTATTTTTATTTTTAAATTGTATGCGTGCAATCCATAGACATAGATAACTATGCAGCATGCCCATAAACTAATCTAATTCTAAAAAGGTTAGATTAGTTGGACCGAAATTGAATGATATGAGCAAGTACACGACCAATACTTGTAGTAGACTCTAGACATAGAGCAGTGTTCATATAGAAAGAAAAGAAAACAGTGTAGGATACCATGATAAAGGCCTATAGACATATATCGCTTAAGGCAAGGTAACTTAGAGGTTTTTGCTCTTAAAAGAAACAGACCACTTTAGAACTCTTCTAAGCAGTATATTGAGTATGATTTTGCTGAGGCGTTATTTATAGAAAGGGTAGATTCTTAGTAATACCGACCTTTCAAATCAACATCGTTTATCCTCTATCCTTTAACATAGCATCTTTCCATAACATATTTAGTTTTTTACTTATTTGTTACATATTATTCTCATAGTTATTCTTGTAATTTCCATTGCATTTTTACTCTTGCTTTGCCTTAGCGTTTTTCAATATTAGTTAGTACACATTTAGCACAAATTATTATTCCTTTAAATTACCACTGCATACTTATCTTTGTTTTTCCATAACATTAATCATAATTCATTATAATAACTTGACGACTTTTATACCTAATCTGATCCTTGTGGAGACGATCTTACTTATCACTTTATTACTTGATCCGACGTGTATACTTGCACAATTCGCATATCATATTCACACGTGACAACAAGGATTTTCACAAAGACTTGGTATTGATTATGAAGATACATACTCTCTTGTGGTGAATGCAACTATGTTTAGGTTATTGATTAGTCTAGCAATAAGAGAATGGCTTGATTTATGCCTAATGGATGTAGTTATAGCCTATTTATATGACCTACTTGGTAATAACATTTACATGAAACTTCTAGAAGGTTTTAAACTGCCAAAAGCAGCTAATTCATGTTTTCAAGAACATTACTCAATCAAATTAAATAGATCCCTTTATGGATTGAAACAATCTGGGGGCATGTGGTGTAATCGCCTTAGTGAGTACTCATTGAGGGAAGACTATAATAATGATCTCAATTCCCCATGCATTTTTATAAAGAAGTTTGGAACAAGATTTGTTATAATTGCTATGTATGTTGATGATTTAAATATCATTGGGACTCCTAAAGAAATTTTAGTGACAATGGAGTGCTTAAAGAAAAAATTTTAAATGAAAGACCTTAGAAAGACAAGATTTTTCTAGGCTTACAAATTGAGCACCTAAAGAATGAAATCCTTATGCATCAAACAACATATATAGAAAAAGTGCTAAAAAGATTTTACATGCATAACGCACAAATTCATCATATACGAGGCTAGTCGTGAAAATGTATGGCTAAGGTCTATAATTCATCATATACGAAAAGATTATGGTTTATGCTCTGAAAAAAAACCCCTAACAGTCTCCTATGAAGATAATACAGCTTGCATTGCACAAATTAAGGAAGGATATATTAAGGATGATAGAACAAAACATATATCACCAAAAATTTTCTTCACTCATGATCTACAAAAGAATGGAGATATAATTGTTCGACAAATTCGTTCAAGTGAGAATTTGGCAAATCTTTTTACTAAGGAGCTCCTTACTGCTACATTTGAGAAGTTAATTTTCAACATTGGATCGCGTCGTTTCAAGGATCTTAAGTGATGCTTACATGGGGGAATAAATTCGCACTACATTTCTTTTAAGGTTGTGACATACTGTGTATCAAAGGATTATGTACTCTTTTTTCCTTCACTAGGTTTTTCTCCCTCAGAGCTTTTCCTAGTAAGGTTTTTAACTAGACATATCCTTTATACAATGAACATCCAAGGAGGAGTATTATGAATGTTATTAAGTGGATGTTCAACCTTTCACCTTTCATCTTATTTAACCTTTAACATTTCATCTTCTTGTAACCCTTTTCCTATTTATGTATTAGAATATGAAGAGTCTAATCTCCCTATATATAGAAAGAGAAGTATGCTACTTGTAAATATGATGAAAAATATAGAATGCAATATAAATTCTCATATTCTCATATCCATCTTTTATCTATTATTTTTGTTTATAATAATTTGTAATTTTTAAAGTTGTTTTTAATCTATTAACATTAAAAAATTATAACTAATATTCATTATACCAATATAAATTCACAAAAGTATAAAATAAATTTCAACATAATAAATTAAAATAACTAAATAATTAAAATTATTAATATGAGTAAACAAGTATAAGCTAAGAAAATAAAAGAAATGTCCGGAAAAAGTAAATATATAAAAGGTGAATAAAAGACAAGCAACGAAGATAAATATAAAAATGAAAACATGAAATAGATTGGTTCATTACAATGTTTTATTAATAAACCGCTAAGACCATCGATTTTTCATTAATTAATTTAATTGTGGGTTGAATAATAATTAAATATTAAATATTTTATAAAATTCATTCAAGTGTAAGTTTTTTATCGAATAATTGGTTGAAAGATTAGTTGGATTCCTCTATTTAGACCTATATCAATTAATTTTTTATCGAATTAATCTAATTAATTTATCTGATCCAATTTCAATGATAACAATTTATGTTAAATAATTTGTAGGAATTTTGGATGATTAAAAAAACACAAAATATTAAAACAAAAAATGATACATGTAGTTTAAGAAACAAAACTAAAGATTACATAAGTACACAAGTAAATTCAGCCCTTTATGTTAATTCTAATTTTCTTTTTCATTTTTCACTTTTTTTCAAATATCTTTTACATTTTTTCTATTTAAACAGTATCGAAAAAAATAAATATAAGTTTTTTCTTATTGCAGAGATATCTGTTTTTTTGCCACCATCTCTATTTTTAACTTTAAAAATAAAATATTTACCATTTTTTAAACTTCGTATAATCTCTTTCATCCACGTTTGTTGCAAGTGAACATATAAATCTTCTTTTATTGTTGTAAATCATCCTATTCTTTTTCACATAATTCACAAAAATGAGTTTATTTTTAAGGAATAAATTATATTAGGATAACAAAGTATTATTACGCACTCATTTGTATCTAATATCTTTTTTAAATTAATTTATATTTAATTAAATTACTTAAAATAATTATTTTTTTAAATTATAAACAAATCTTTTTTTCTTTTTCAAATTTTAATCATTTTTTTCATAAGTTAATATTTTTTATTTTTGTGCAACCAATTTTTTTTAAAAAAATAGTAATTTTAGTGTAATTTTTCAATGTCATCGACACATAATTTTGGTAATTATTTTATCATGAACCTCAAACTCAGAACCCCGAACCTTGAATCTTAAACCTTAAGCCCTAAACCCTAAACTCTGAGGTTTAGGGTTTGGGTTCGAGATTTAAGGTTTAAGGTTTGGGTTCAAGTTTTGGGTTCAAAGTCCAAGGGTTCGAGGTTTAGGTTTAAGGTTTAAGGGTTTAGGATTACTAGTTACAAGTTCGGGGTTCAGGGTTCTTGTTTAAGGTTTAAGGGTTTGAAGTTTGAGTTTAGGGTTCTAGGTTCTAGGTTTTAGGTTTTGGGTTGAAGGCTCATGATTTTAGATTTGGGGTTTGAGGTTTAGGATAAAAAATTGTTAAAATGTTATTAAATAATTGGAAATGGACTATGAATAATGTGGTGGGAAGGGTCCATCAAATAATTTCTTTATGTGTGAGTGTATAATAATAATTTTGTCTTTAAAATTTGAAGATGTGATAAAATTTTATTGGTGCCTAAAAACTTTAGCTTTTATATATGAGCAATTATGTAAGTTATTATGGATCATCCTAACGTAAGTTATTCCCTATTTATATATGAGCAATTATGTGTATAATATGATAAAAATAAGGGAAAAACTTACATTAGGATGATCCTAAAAACTAAAGTTTTTAGGCACCAATAAAATTTTGTCATATCATCAACTTTTAAAGACAAAATTATTATTATATACTCATCCATAAAGAAATTATTTGATGGATCCTTCTCACCACATTATTCATAGTCCCTTTCCAATTATTTAATAACATTTCAACCATTTTTTCCATGTGACTGACACATAATTTTGGTAATTTTTTATCCTAAACCCCAAGCTCAAAACCCCAAACCCTAAATCTAAAATCACGAACCTTGAACCCAAAACCATAAACTCAAACGTCAAACCCGTAACTTTGAACCTTTAAACCCTAAACAAGAACCATGGACCCCAAAACCCCGAACTTGTAACCCATAACTCCAAACCTTAAACCTTGAACCCAAAATCTGAACCTGAACCTTAAACTTAAATCTTGAACCCAAACCCTGAACCTTGTGATTTAGAGTTTAAGATTTAAGATTCAAGGTTTGAGTTCAAGGTTTTGGGTTTTGGGTTTGAGGTTCATGGTAAAATAATTACCAAAATTATATGTCAATGACATGGAAAAAATTACACAAAAATTACTAATTTTTTTTAAAAAAATTGGTTGCACAAAAATAAAAAATATTAGCTTATGAAAAAAAATGATTAAAATTTGTAAAAGTAGAAAAGATTTGTTTATTATTAAAAAATTAATTACTTTATGTGATTTAATTAAATTTAAATTAAGTTGAAGAAGATATTAGATATAGATGAGTGTATAATAATATTTTATTATCTTTAAAATTTGATGACGTGACACTATTTTATTGGTACATAAAAACTATACTTTTTAGAATGATTCTAATATAATTTATTTCCATATAAATATGTATCGGTATCAAAATTATAAAATATTTTTTACTCAAAAATTAAAGCCAGCCAAATATAATAATATTTTATGAGTTTACATCCCACTATTTATCTTATTTATTTTAATTATCTAAAAAAAATTTCCAAATTTAAATATAAGAATTTTTTATCATCAAATTTTAATTTATGGTTTTTGGTTTTTATGAAAAATATGTTTTACACGTGTTTTTCATAATTTTTGGGTTTGGTTTTTGTTTTAATAAAAAATTCAATCATTTATCAATATAATTGTACTTATCATTCTTGTAAAATTTTAAACTAATTCGATCTCTTTATCATATTGATCTAAAATATTGTATATATTAATATTTATTAAATAATTGAAAGTTTTTTATATAAAATAAAAAATCAAAAAAATTTAATTTACGTCAAATTTGACATACATGATCTATATGAATAAAATATAAAATATGATAATTAAATCATTAAAATAATAATCATACAAAAATATATAAAATTACTTGTGTAGATAATCTCTCCCCATTTAATATATAGATATATATAAAGAAAAATGAAAGAGAAATGAAGTTAATGTTGAGTTGACTTTCAAATTTCTTGATAAATAATATTATTTTTAGAAATAAGAATAAAAATACCATTATTTACAAATTAAGATTTAATAATAAAAACACACACTAAAGCTCAGCCGGATTTTGCATATATAGAAAAAGCTCAACTGAATTTGACCATGACACAACTTTTATGAATTTATGCTTATAGTCAATAAATATAACACAATACTATGGCATATATTAAAAATTTTCATTATCTTATGTTTTAAATTCAATAAAAGAGAAAATTATACATTATAACAAGTGGAAAGAGAAAAATAACTTTTAATTTAAAAAATAAATTTGAAAAAGAAATTATGTTTAAACACATTTGGATCATATATATCATTTTTGGCACAAGTATGAAGCCTTAATTTCATGACAGGCAGTTCAGTTGAATAAAATATTTAGATTAATATTGCTGATAGAAAATTACTTGTTATAAAGTTAAAGTACGAACATTAAACACAAAGTAAAAAGAGTTTACTTATAGGGAACAAATTATAATTATAATCACAAACTGTGAGCATACTATTTCAAGAGATTAGAGATCCAAATCCCAAAATCCAACAAACAATTATTCTACTCAATTTTCTCGGATTTTATTTTCATAATAATTAAGTGTGAGTTTGGATATGCGGTGTGGTGCAATGCGGTGCAATGTGGTTAGCTTATTTTTATCTCACGCTATAGTATCGCTACAGTATCTAATCTTACCGCGTTATTTTTACATTAACCGCAAATAAACGCATCGTCTATCCAAACTCACCCTAAGTGAATAATACATGTAATTAAATTAAAAAAAATTCTAAGCTCCATTGATAATTCCAATGAACAAGACAAGAGAAAGCACAAACCTCAAGCCTTGAAGGTGATTCTCCTCCATCAACATTAGTCACGTTTACTTGCTGGGTATTCTTCAAGACCAATGCAGGTCATAAGCGAGAATGGAAATATATATATATTGACAAACAGAAAATACAGAAGAGCTTACACTTATATTCAGAAGGATGATATCAAAGGTAACAACATGACTTTGTAAGGGAAAAACTATAAAGGAAGGAAAAGATAGGATTATATAAATAAAGATTCTTCTCTTTCTCAAGAAAAGGAAATCCATATGTATAAAAAAAATTGATTATAATTTATGATAGGATCCGTTTTAGATATATATATATTTAATGCATTATTTTTTTATTTAGGTTCTGTGTGTTTTATTTAAAAAATTAATATTTTTTTATGTTTAGATGAATTTGTGTAAAATATTTTATGTTATTTGGTAAATTTCTTGAAAATATTTCATAAAAGTTTTCAATGAAACAAACATACATTTGAGATTTATAATAAGTAGTTAATTGCTTACAAAGTGATGTTAAGGTAAATTATAGTAAATAATGAATCTTCATGATGTTAAGGATTAAATTGTAAACTTTGTGAAATTTATAATTGAAATAAGAGAAGTGATATGCATGAAAATCTGTTATGTGAAATAAGATATTATAATGAATTATTTGATTAAAGTGCTTATATGGTGAAAAATAAATTACATGACAATAAAGACTAAATTAAAAAATGTACAAAAGTTTAAGTGTGAAACAATTTAATATGTGAATAAGGAAATTATGATAAAAGTTTAATGAATGTGTTATGACATGATGAAAAATGCATAAAGTATTGTAAAAGTGAAATTGTGGAAAAATATGAAATTTTTATGATGACAAGAACTAAATTGTTAAACTTAAAAAAATAATGTAGATGAAATAATAGAAGTAAAATACATAGATATTTGATATGTGAAACAAGGTATTAAGATAAATTAAGCGAATAAAGTGTAACAAGAAATAAAATTGATTTAATATGATTAATTAGTGAATATTGAACTTTTATGACAAAAATAGACTAAATTGAAAAGTTATGAAAGTTTATAAGAAAATATTTGATAGGTGAGGAATGTAGTAGAGAATGTAACATCCTGGTGCTTTGACCTAATGTTCGGGTCAGGAATGGGGCGTTTCAGTAAATAGAGCCTTATCAGTTTGGAAAATGTATTACGGAAAAAAATTTGGTAAGACATTTTACAATAATAAGGGGATAATTTATGTTGACCATCCTATTTTACATGAAACAAACATCGGAAAAATCTGAAAATATTTTTTGTAAAAACTTTTACATTGAAACAAACAGAGCCAAATTAATCATCATTTTAACGTTGTGACCGAGTTAAGCTTTGTTGTATCCGGAATTATGAGTACACAAAAAATATGGAGTTAAGGTAATGATATATTGATATGAAAAATTTAAAGGCATAATTTTAGCTTTTAATATTTATATCTTTTTGTTATAAAATAGAAAGACAGAAAGTAAAAAACAAAGAGAATGAGAGAACGTATTTTAGTGATCAATGGGAATATTTACAAAGCTTCTCTAAAGTCTATATTTATAGGCATAAGAAGTATAAATGAAGTAAAGATCTACTTCAAATGACTATTAGAATTTAAAGTAAATCAAAACTTATCTTGATCTTGACAGACATCCATTTAATAAGATATTCATAAAACTCCCCATTGGATATCCATTGATAGATAATGTGTCTCGTTAAAACTTATTAAGATAACACCCCTGTGGGAAAAAATTCCTAGTGAAGGAAAAAGAGTACACATATCTATAATACACATAATATGTTGCCTTATTAAAAACCTTACCAGGAAAACCCAATGGAACAAAACCTCGGTTAAGGGAGAAAGACTACAGCGCATATTTACTCCTCCTCACGAAAACATCACATGCTTTCTCATATTCTACGTATTCAATCTTGAATACTAGTTTTTCAAATGACTATTTGAATGTATTTGCTAAGCATTTATATCACAATTCTTTTGAAAGTCATGAGTGAGGGAAAATTTCGAGGAAATATATTTTGATCTCTTCAAGAGTTTCAACAATAATCATAGCAAACTTTAATCATGATTATTCTATAAAAAAACAAATAAGTATATTGGATCATTTTATAATCCTCATTCAACTACTATTCACTAAGTCAAATTTACCACATATGTTCAAATTATTTCAATTCATATAATGACCAATTTCTAGAGAATTTCAATATGCTTCTAGCATTCTAAATCCTTCAAGGATTTTAATATAAACTTTACTATATAGTAATTCATAAAAGGTTGTAACAACAACCATTAACAACAACCATTAGACGCAAGTTAAATCTTTTATGAATTGTCAAAATAATATATCTAAAAGTTATTGCATCCACCACAAAAGAATATTATATCTTTTCATAATCAATACCAGAGCTTAGCGAAAAAGTTTATATTTTATTTCGCTTTTGTAAAACTACTTCATTTGTACTATTACCGGCTTTATACCTTTAGATATTTTGACTACTGGTCTAAAGACTCTATGAATTTAATTTTACTTAAGTTGCATCTTTCTATTTTGACCAATCTATTTCATATCTATGTTTCTTAATAGATTTATTCAAGATTCTCCTTTTTTATTTAATTATTTCAACAATAATATTGCATGCAAACCAATTGCAGACCATTTTTGTTATCGGTTCAACATTTCCTTAAATTGACATAACTTATCAAGATATCTTATTTTCACTATTTTATTCTTCAGTTTCAGGTGGCTGAATCTCTTTTGAAGTTTTACTTATTAGTTATGTCTTAGGTCTTTTCTAGAGCACCCGCCTTCACTATATGGCCATCTAAATTTCACATTTTCTTTTATGAGAATTTTCATATTTGGAACTTGTAATGAGTTATCTATTAAACAAAGCTTTATTTGATAAAATATTTTTATATAACAAATTAAAAGTGTTTTTAAATATAAGCTAAAATTGGAAAATTAATTTTTAAACTAAAATTCTAAAAAATAAAACTTTGAATATTTTTAATAAACTCTTAGAAAATTTTGAAACAATTTTAAAATCAAGTAAAAATATTTTTAACCAAGTCAAAATGATCTCAATTAAGTTAATATCATTTTAACACATCAAAATAATTTTCAAGCAAGTCAGAATTGTTACATGCCAAAAAAGTATCGATACCATTTAGACAAGTATCGATAATTTTTTAAAAATAATATATACCCTTAGAAAATTTGAGACCAAAAAGGAATTTTTTCAAAACCCTAAAAATTATCGATACCATGTTTTCGGTATCGATACTTTTTGAAAATAATCGATATCTTTCTTAAAAATGATACCAAAATTGTATTATGTTTCTCATAAACCCTACATAGTATCGATCCGATATCGATACCTATATCAGGAAGTATCGATAAAATATTTTTGAAGTATCGATTATCTCATTCCAACGGTCACTAAATTAGCATTTATGAAAAAAAATATCGATACCCTTTTTGAAGGTATCGATACTCGTAATTGCAGGTGAAATAAATGCTCTGGTTTTACATCCCCAACAACCATATTAACTTCACCAACAACTTCAATGGCTGGCAATCTATTAGGATGTATAAATATCATCTTTTAAAGTCCTACAACATTCAAGAAAGTACTTTCAGGCAAAAATCATCAATCAAAAAATCATATTCTTCTTGCATACACTTGTGAGCCTTATCTCTTTTCTTTTGCTCAAGTGTATCTCATTGTATTTGAGCTTCAATTTGAAAACAATTTTATCTTTTAAGGATTGTTGCTTTATTTGCTCATTTGTGTCTCTTTGAGAGGTTTTGAAACTTAAGATTTGGGGTAGAAATATTAAGGAGTTGTAAGGTTAAAATTTTTCCTCAAAGGTTGAACAAATTAGTGAATTTGGAACAATCTTTAGTGGTGGAAAGCTAAGGTAATGGAGTAGGCAATTAGGGCTGAACTACTCTAAATTCTTCGTGTTCTTTTTTTTCATTCTTACGTTTGCTTTCACCAATTTTTTAAAAGGTCAATTCACCCCATATTGGCATTTTCGATTTGCTTTATCGAGCTATCAATTGGTATTAGAGCTAGAAGTCTAGAGACTGTTTTACCACCAAGAGAGAAGATCCTTAAGGTATTCTAGATAGAAGCTACAAGTCAAGAATTTTCCTACATGGAATTGGAGCAAAATTCCACTATATTGGGAGAAAGGCATTCCACCATGAGACCTCTATTATTCAATGACACCAACTACTTATATTGGAGAACAAGAATGAAGTTATTCATCCAAGCCAATGACTATAAAGTTTTGAAGATAGTTACTAATGGGTCATCCATCCCAATAAAAAGGGTCGAAGGTGTTGTTGTCCTAAAGGAAAAGAGTGAATGAGATGAAAATGATATTAATAAGGTGTAAGTAAATGCGAAGGCTATGCACACTCTATTTTGTGCTATTGGTCCCAATGAGTACAATAGAGTATCCTTGTGTGACAATGCAAAAGAAATTTGGGACAAACTTGAAGTCACCCATGAAGGGAAAAATAGAGTTAAGGAGTCCAAGATAAGTTTTCTCACCCTTGATTATGAATTTTTTAAAGCAAAATCGAAAGAAGGAATCAATGAGATGTCCGATCGCTTCACTCATATCATCAATGGTCTTAAAGCTTTTGGGAAGACATATCCCAATAAGGAGTGGTAAAGAATATTTTTCATAGCCTTCCAACATCTTGGAAACCTAAAGTGAAGGCAATAGAATAGTCAATGGATCTCAACTCACTCTCCCTTGATGAAATCATTGCTTCTTTGTTGACGTATGAAATGAATATGAACTATAATGCAAAGGAAATCAAAGAAGTTCCAAAGAAAGTGAGAGTCGCATTCAAATCAACAACTTGTGAGAAGGATAAAGACTCTAGCAATAATGATGGTAATGAAGAAATGAAAATGTTTGCAAAAAGATTCAAAAGGTTCATGATGTCCAACAAAGGAAAACAATTCCAAGAGAAGGAAAGACTCAAGAATGAATGTACTAAAGATAAGGACCCTATCATATGCTATGAGTGCAAGAAGCCGGGACACATCAAGTTTGAGTGTCCTCAATGGAAAAAAAGAGGGTCAAGCAAACAAAAGCTTAAGGCTCATGTTACTTCTTGGAGTGATGAGGATTCATCGGACAATGAAGATCAAGAAGTAGCCAATCTTTGCCTTATGGCCATCGATAATATTAAAGTAACTTCTAACTCATCTATTTTAAATGATTATTCTTTTGATGAGTTGCAATATGTCTATGATGAATTAGGTTTGGAATTTGAAGTCATGATGTCAAAAGATAAGAAAAATGTTTCAAAATTGAGAAATGAAAATGACTTACTTTTAAAAACCAATCATGAACTTGAAGAGAAAGTAAATAAAATGCAAGAAATTATTGATTACTTTGAAAAGAAAATTTTAGGCTTGCATAATTTACTTTCAAAAGCTCATGAGGATCATTAAAAGTAACTTGAGTTGCTTAACAGTAAAAAAGCTCACTCTAACAAAGTTTTAGAAAAAAGAGAAAATTAAAAACAAAAATTTGTTAAAAATAGCTTTAATTTCTATAAACATAGAGGTCCCTAAAATTTTTACAAGAGAAAATCATTAAAAGTGTACGGGTCCTTAAAGAACTCATAACTTCTCAAGATAGGTGTGATACCCCAAAAATTTTATAGTAAGATATTATCTTTAATATAATAAAATAAGGAAATAAAGCAACAAAAAGAGGAAATTTTGGAGTTATGTCAACATTGGGAAGTATATTATAACATATTAGTTCAAGAAAGGATTAAATTGCAAAAGTGAGAAAAGTTTTGTTGCCTAAGAGTAAATACCCAAAATTTGAGGGGTTAAAGTGTAAATATGAAAAATTTAAAGGACCAATAGTGTAAATATTTTAAGTGTGGAATAGTCTAGAAACTAAGGAAAATGGATGAATTGGGACCAAATTGAATAGATGAAGAATTATGAGGGACTAAATCATAATTTTACCAAATTAAGTGATGACTCAAGGATGAAATTTTAAAAGATCTAAAGGGCAAAATGGTCAATTAGAAGAAAGAGAAATCTAAAAAATAATGATGATGTTGGAGATATTTTAGATTAAATAAATATTAGTTTATTAATATTTTAATTTGATTTTTAAATGATATTTTACTATTTTATTATTATTTTATTTAGTATATATATATGGAAGGAAAGATAAAGAATCATCATCTTCTCCTATGCATTCCAACATATAAAGAGAAAAGAAAGAAAGAAACTTTCTTTTCTTTACAATTTGGTCATTTCACCAAATACTCATCATTTTCACCTAGAAATCAAAATAATTTCCATATCCATCAAGAGAGAAAGATAACAAGGAGACTATGGGGAGCAAGAATATCAAGTTAGATTCTAGAAATAGAAGCTGGAGGAGAGACCAAATCAAGTAAAAGATTGAAATCAATATGATAAGGTAAGAACATCAAGATTTTAATGTATTTTTAGGTTTGATATTATTGAAAAAGTATGGAAATGATGTTAATGTAAAATTTTCGTATATATGTTCCTATGTTCTTGATATGTTAGTGAAGAGAAAATAAGAGAAAGTGATGAGAAATAGTGTAGAGAAAGAAAATAAGGGTGTTATAAACATGGTAATAAACATCTTGCACTAAAACAGTTTTGGACAGCAACAGTAGGCTAACTTTCAAAAATCGCCATAAATTATGGAAATCTAATTAGAGGATAAAAAAAATGGAATTAAAGCTTGTTAATTCTAGTTTTTCATAGAAGAAACGGTGTAAGTAATGGAATTGTAAATCATGAGATATAATAAATTTTGTGAGACAAGGTCAGAATGAATTCGGGTTCCCCTGTTTTGAATTTGGAAAATCTCAAAAATTTAATAAAAAAATTAGAGGCTTAAATTTATATGTTTAAAATTCTGAATGAGTCTATTTTCAATAGAAACAAATAGGAACATATCCGAATTCTGTACAAAGAGATAATTAATTTTTAGTGAAATAGAGGAAACTTTAAAGAATAAAATGTACTTATTGGATAAACCAAAAATTTTGAAAATTTTATGGTAAAAATATATACGAGCCTAGTTTCAGGGAAAATTTGTGGATCTCAATTCAGAGTTCTGTAGCTTAATATATAACCAATTTAGTGACTATGACTCAAGTGAACAGCTTGTTATGAATAAACAAGTAAATAATGGTATTATGTATATATCAAGGATGTGGAATGGAGTGGAGGAGGAGGAAAAATATATGTGAATATTCAAACAATATGAGTTTATTTTAAAATAGCTAATTTGCATGTTTTAGGTTCAGGTACTAAATTGAATAAAAGTAAATTTTTAAGGGTAATTTTGTAAAAATGTCAAAAATGACCAAATTGCACGAAATGAATTATTTTATTATTTAAATTAATAAATTGAATGAAATATTAATTTAGATCAAGATTGGGTGGAAATTTGAGGAAAATGGAAAATTACCAAAATGCCCCTGAATTTTGGTATTTCTACAATTTAGCCCGGTAAGTTCGTGTAACTTGAATTATATTCTTAAATGCTTGAAATGTATGTTATTGATGTGAATATGATTTGAATGTTCATTATATGAAAATTGATGAAACATGGACATATTTGATAAAAAGGGAAAATAAATCCCGGTTGCATGAAAGGAAAAATTCGATGGATCTCTGAAAAGGAATTGACTGTAAAAAAGGATCTAGCCCAGACGGGTGATCCTATCCTGATATAGCCCTCCCGATGAATATGTGGAAACTGGATTTATCCCGGACGGGTAATCCAAATTAGGGTCTGAATTTAGCCTGGACTGGTAATTCAGATCCAAGCTCATTAGAGTAATTGTCATTGCAAGGGATTTAGCTTGGATTGGTAATCCCGACAATACTCTATGAGTTTATATTACAGGGGATTTAGCCTGGACTGGTAATCCCGCTGTAAGGATAAGGTTCACGGGAGTGTACTCTTTGAAATGAAAATGTGCGCACATGAATATGAATTGACGGACCCGGATTTGTACACTAAAAGTGTACCTCTGAAAATCCATCGAATTTTCGAGAAATTCAACGGGATAAATATGGAAATAATAAGGGTAATAGAAAACATGGAATTTAATTATTATTGGAAATGTATTATCGAATTTAATACCTAGTTTGGATTGAATGCAGGATTGAGTACAATCATTTTGTGCCAAAGGATGAATTGACAGATAAGACCATAACTGGGTTATGGCATTACAAATGTAAAGGATGAATGGACGGTAAATTACCCAAGTAAACCGAAGTTCAGCATTTTTTGCGGACTTTTGTGTTAACTATCTGTTTAGCTCTCATGAGATTAAGTTTAGCCTTCGGGCTTCTGAAAACGATGTACTCATATCCGTAAGTTGTTCTTTGAAAGGTCAAATATCGGGAGTTGTCTTGAATGGTAATATAATTATTTATATGATGCATTGAATTGGTAAGTATTTAAGTGAAAATATGCTACTGCTCATGAAAAAGTATTAAGGTTTAAATTAAGCAATTTTCTTATGATATGACTTATCATGTGATCAGTTCGGGAAAGGCTTTGTGTAAATGCACTAGCTTGTGACCATGGTTGAATGATATATTTATGACTTGTGTGACATGCATATGGAACAAGCGTGGAAAGTAAAGAAATGCAAATGAAAATAAAGAAATTATCAAAAGTTAAAATTATATAAAATCCTACTAAGCTCGGGATAATATGTTTACGTGATACTGTGGATTTATTCACCTTTTAAGTTGATGAATATAGCTTCATGGGTATTGTGGTATCAATATTGGGTTATCCTTGATATGTATAGATTTCATATTTTAAAAGAACTAATATGATTAAAGACTACACGAGCTTACTAAGCATTCATTGCTTACGTATTTGTTTTTTTATTTACCCTATAGATTATCGGAAGCTTAATTGGGTTGGAAACTTGTCGGAGATATATCACACTATCCATTGGTTTTATCGGTAATTTTGGATGATTTAATTCTAGTTATAGTGGCATGTATAAGTTAATTTAGCCAATGTTGGCTCATTAATATTTTGATTTTGGTTGGTTTCAAATATGAATACTAGATGAAATGAAATGTCTAAAAATTAATTTGTAAATTTTGGTAATTCTCTGTAACCCTGTTTTGGGGATGGATTCTGGTTAGGGGTGTTACAATAAGAGATTGATTTCAAATTGGATACCCAAAGGAACTAAAATTATAGGAACTAATGCTTATGGACCCAAAAGAATTTGGGTACCAAAAATCAAATCTTAATTCTATGTTTGTAGAAAAAGAAGCATTGCTTTGAGATGGGTTATTCAAAGAAAAACTTATGGTACCTCGATAGTGGATGCTCAAGACACATGATCGGTGATAAGAGTCACTTTATTGATTTGAAGCCAAAAAGTGGAAGAGAAGTTACATTTGGCGACAACTCTACAAAACAAATTGAAAGAATAGGCTCTATTGGTAAAAACTCTTCTATCATTATTGAAAATATCTTGTATGTCAACGGTCTTAAGCATAATTTTCTAAGTATTAGTCAATTATGTGATAAAGGTTTCAATGTCATATTTGAGTCTAAAGGTTGTAAAGTTATTGAAATTTCTTCTAATAAGTTTATGCTTGTAAGGCATAGGATAGAAAATATATATATCTAATGCATTTAGATGATATGCATAACTCTAGCTTATGCCTTATTGCTAAAAATAAGAATAGCTTTTTGTTATGGCATAGAAAAATAGGACATGCTAGTAATAGCATATTACATAAATTAGTTAAAAATGACTTAGTAAGAGGATTACCTAAAATTGACTTTGATGTGAATAATGTTTGTGATGCTTGTATTAAGGGTAAACATAAAAGAGCTTCTTTTAAACCTATTAATGATGTATCAACTAGTAGAAATCATCAACTAATTCACATAGACTTGTTTGGTCAAATTAGAACATCTAGCTTGGGTGGAAAACAATATGTTTTTGTGCTTGTTGATGACTATTCTAGATTTACGTGGGTTCTTTTGTTAAGTACTAAAGATGAAGCTTTAAAAAAATTCATCACATTTTCAAAAATGAACCAAAATGAAAAAGGTTACTCTATCACTAGTATTAGAAGTGACTATAAAATCGAATTTTAAAATCTTGGCTTTGAAAATTTTTGCAACTCAAATGGAATTAGCCATAATTTTCTACACCTAGAACCCCTCAACAAAATAGAGTTATTGAGAGGAAAAATAGAACTTTAGAGGAAATGGCTAGAACCATGCTTTGTGAAATTAATTTAAATATTTTTGGGCGGAAGCCACAAACATCGCTTGTTATGTGATTAATAGAGTGATGATTAGACCTATTTTAAAGAAAACTCCATATGAACTTTTCAAAACTAAAAAGCCTGACATTAGCTATTTTCCTCCCTTTGATTGCAAATGTTTTGTTTTAAACAATGGGAAAGATAATCTTGGTAACTTTGATGCAAAAAGTGGTGAAGGAAATTTTCTTGATTAATCTTTAAATTCTAAAGCTTATCAAGTCTTTAACAAAAGAACTTTAGTAGTATAAGATTCTATACATGTTATTTTTTATGACTCTAATCCTCCTTCTAGAAAGGATTTTTGTGTTGATGATGATGATGCAAAATTTTTCAATAAAGAGGATCAATCATTGAATGAAAAAAATTCAAGAACAAATACAAGATGCTCTAGAAGAACTTTCAATTGAGGAAAGGGAAGTCATTCTTCCAAAAGAGTTCAACTATATGAAGGATTGTATGATTTTGAGAGATCCATCCCAATGGGTAATTACTAAATCTTCTCTTAGAAATATTTGTAATTATGTTGCATTTATCACATGCATTGAGCCTAAAAATATCAAAGAAGCATTAAATGATGAATATTGGATATTGGTCATGCAAGAAGAATTAAATCAATATAAGAGAAGTATGGACCCTAGTTAATAGACCTAGTGATAAATCTACTATAGGTACTAAATGGGTGTTTAGGAACAAATTAGATGAGAGTGGTAACATAGTGAGGAACAAGGTTAGACTTGTTGCTCAAGGTTACACTCAAGATGAATGAATAGATTATGATAAAACATATGCTCCCGTAGCTAGGATGGAAGCCATTAGAATGCTCTTAGCTTTTGCATGCTTTAATAATTTTAAATTACATCAAATGGATGTAAAAAAAATGTTTTTCTCAATAGTTTTATAAATGAAGAAGTGTATGTTGAACAACCACCCGGTTTTGAAGATTCAAAATTTCCAAACCATGTTTTCAAACTTTCAAAAGCATTATATGGTTTGAACCAAGCTCCTAGAGCTTAGTATGAAATATTATCAAATTTTCTTATTGAAAAAGATTTTTGTAAAGGGAAGGTTGATACAAAACTTTTTATTAAAAGAAAAGACAAAGATTTATTAGTAGTTCAAGTTTATGTTAATGATGTTATTTTTGGTCCTACTAATGATATTATTTGTCAATAAATTTCTAAGCTAATGCAAGATGAGTTTGAGATTTGGGTCTCCAAATCAAGCAAAGAAAGGATGGTATCTTCATAAATCAAGCTAAGTAAACAAGGGGCATGCTCAAAAAGTTTGGGATGGACACTCTCAAACCACAAGTTACTCCAATCAGCTCTTTTACAAAGCTTGACAAAGATAAAGATGGTAAATGTGTTGATTTAAAATTATATAGGTTAATGATTGGTTCATTTCTTTATCTTACCGCAAGTAAACCCGACATTATGTTTAGTGTATACTTGTGTGCTAGATATCAAACTTGTCTTAAGGAATCACATGTACAAGCCCTTAAGAGAATCTTTAGATACCTTAGAGATACTTCAAATTTAGGTCTTTGGTATTTTAGAGACTCATCCTTTAGCTTGCATGCTTACTCGGATGCGGATTTTAGAGGTTGCAAACTAGATAGGAAAAGCACCTTTGATACTTGTCAATTTTTAGGCAACATGCTAATTTTATGGTTTTCAAAGAAACAAAATAGTGTTCTATTTTCCACTACCAAAGCGGAATATATTTCTTCTAGTAGTTTTTTTGCTCAAATTTTATGGATGAAACAACAACTTAAGTACTATGGAATTAATATATATACTATTTCTATCAAGTGTGACAATACTAGTGGTATTTGTCTCACTAAAAATCCCATGAAATGTTCTAGAACTAAACATATTGAAATTAGACATCATTTCATTAGAGATTGTGTCCAAAAGGGTGAAATAGTTCTAGAGTATATAGACACCTTAAACCAATTAGCTGACATTTTCACAAAACCACTAGACAAAGAAAGATTTTGGACACTTAAGGGAGAATTAGGTTTAACAACCTTGCCTTGACTTTGTGTTACAATCTTCTTGAACCTTATTTGATTATTTTTATTGCAAAAATCTTGTTGAATATGGATTTCATGACTTTTATATGCAAAAAGGTAGGAGGAGTTTCATGTGAAAAACTGTTCTATTTTGTTTTCATTTCCTTTTACATTTTAGAGAAGTGGTATTAACTTAGTCATTTTTTTTAACATATTTTTTTTACTTCATGCATTTTACTCACACTACATATCTTTATGCATATGAAATGTTTAGGAACATTTTTGGAGTCATTTTAGGACCTTTAAAAAATAATACAACCCAAAAATCTCGTTTTTGCTGTCTTTCTGCACTTAGAAAATAGATTGGTAGTTTGGTATTGATATTAACTTAAAAATATTGATACTTTTATAAAAATATCGATACTACTAGGGGCTTAAATTACCTACTGTTATTTTAAAACAAAATCCCTAAAACTAGTTTTTCCCTTCACCGAAAATCCTTTCATCTCTTCTCCAAAGGTTTTCAAATTTCATCATTTTTTCGACAAATATTGGCTCTTTTACATCTTCAAACATCCTTTTCACAAGATTTACTCATCCTTGCTTGAAGATTTTTCCTATTTCAACATTTTTTAGGTAAATAACTAAAACTTTCAACTTGTTTATTTTGACAAATGTAGGTTGAAATTGTGATTGTTTATGGTTATTAAGATATTTTTGAAAAATATATATCATGTTTTATTGCAGGAGGTCACTTATTCCTAAAGATCTTTGTTAAATTTATTTTTAAACCTTAACCCACCAAGTGTTTGACAAAATTCCTCAAACAGATTTTTTTTGGTTTTAGTGTTTTTTTAAGTGGTTAATAGCTAGTATTGCCCCAAAAAAAGCGTTCTAGGACTAGTGCATCTTCTTCTAATTCATCTAGTGAGTTGGATTCATCATTTAGCATTTGTGGATTCATCGTTTAGCATTTGTTTTCAAGACTCACACACTCAATATATTTTTAACTCATATTTTGCATCAAAACGTGTATAGGAGTCTAGAAAAATTGATATAGTCATGTTATAAGTTATTAGTTTTGCTTATCTTCCTATTTTACAAAATTGGGTGTGGATGGATTTTTTAAATATTTCTTCGTCAATTTATTTAAATCTTGTTTGAGCTTTCTTTTCAAATGTCAAACTCAAACATGGTGAGTCTGGCGATAATGTTACTACCATAACCTCATTTTTAATGGGAACTCCTATTTTCCTCACTCTCGAAGAGTTTGACAATTTTCTTCACTTACCTTCCGGAGGTTCCTCCGATGAAAAAGTGCACTTTGGTCCCTTTCTTTTTATCCAATCCGGATCGATATCTGAACTCAATCTCCATGATCGTGTCCTCCATTTAATTCTCACTTGGACTCTAATACCTATCAAAAAGCATGCTAAGCTTCAAAACATTGATTATTGGTGGCTCGATTATTTTAAATCTGATAGGCGTCCTAACCTTGCACTTATCTTGTTTAATGACATTACGAAAGCTATTAGAAGGGTGATGAATACAAATATCACTCTTCCTTATGGTACGTATTTGTCATACGTTTTTAGGCAATTAGGCATTAGCACCCATGGAGACACCCCCGTTTCTTCCAATAAACCTATTAGTTATAGGGCCCTACATCATGTGGGATATCATTTCAATGCTACCACCAACACTTGGATGAAACATGACCATCCGGCGGATAATGAAGATGACGACGTCAATGCTACCTTTGACGATATTTCGGTACCTAAGCCCGTTGTTCCACCAGCTTCTTTGTCGCATGCTGCTCAACCCTCTTTCAAGGCTAATAGTGTTATCATCGATGCTAACCATTCCTTGAGCAATGGCATTCGAGGTCTTAAGAAAGAAATTAACTCTCGTCTCTCAACTTTGGAGATGCAAATGTCATCTCTCTTAGCTCATTTCCCTTCGACGCCTCCTTTCTCCCCTCGTCATGATGATTAGACTAGCTATAGACCATACATTTCATTTTCATAAACATTTGCACCTTTATTTTTCTGTTTATGCCTATATTTTTTTATTGCACTTTATTGCTTTCCTTGTATCTTAAGATATTTTTTAGATGCTCATTTAACTTTATCTTTTGATGAGCTAACATCTTTTCCCTTTAAGCTTTATTTTTCTTTTGATATAACAAAAAGGGGGAAAAGAAAAGGCAAATTGATTGATTACTCTTTGTTGATAAATAAATGCAAATTTTTGTGACAAAAAAATTGAAGTAAAAATGAACGTCAACTTGAATGGCAAATTTTATTTTGGCCTCAAATTTAAAATGTCTTTTATTAAGGGGGTGCAATTACTCAAAAACAAATTTACCAAATGTTTTATTATATCAAAAAAGGGGAGATTGTTAAACTAAGCTTTATTTGATAAAATATTTTGATATAACAAATTAAAAGTGTTTTTTGAATATAAGCTAAAATTGAAAAAATAACTTTTAAATTTGAATTCTAAGAATTAAAACTTTGAATATTTTCAATAAACTCTTAGAAAATTTTGAACCAATTTTAAAATCAAGTGAAAATATTTTTAACCAAGTCAAAATAATCTTAATTGAGTTAAAATCATTTTAACACATCAAAATGATTTTCAAACAAGTCAGAATTCCTCCAGGCCAAAAAGTATCGATACCATTTGGACAAGTACCGATAATTTTTGAAAATAATCAATACCCTTAGAAAAATCTAGACCAAAAAGGCATTCTCTCAAAACCCTAAAAAAATTTTGATACTATGTTTTCGGTATCGATACTTTTTGAAAATAATTGATACCTTTCTTAAAAATGATACCAAAATTGTATTTTGTTTCTCATAAACCCTAGAAACTATTGATCCGATATCAATACCTATTTTAGGAAGTATCAATAAAAAGATATTTGAAGTATCGATTATTTCATTCCAACAGTCACTAAATTAGCATTTATGAAAAAAAAATATCAATACCATTTTTAGAGGTATCGATCCTCGCAGTTGCAAGTGAAATAAATGCTCTGGTTTTACATCCCCAATGACCATATTAACTTCACCAACAACCTCAATGACTGGAAATCTATTACGGGGTATAAATATCATCTTTTAAAGTCCTAAAACATCGAAAAAAGTACTTTCAAGAAAAAATCATCAATCAAACAATTTTAGAGCTTGAATTTTCATATTCTTCTTACATACACTTGTGAGCCTTATCTCTTGTCTTTTTCTCAAGTGTATCTCATTATATTTGTGCTTCAATATACAAACAATTTTATCTTGTATGGATTTTTTCTTTATTTGATCATTTGTATCTCTTTGAGAGGTTTTGAAATTTAAGATTTGGGGTAGAAATCTTAAGGAGTTGTAAGGTTAAACCTTGTCTTTAAAGGTTGAATAAATTAGTGAATTTGGGGAAATCCTTAGTGGTGGAAAGTCAAGGTCTAAATTCTTTGTGGTCTTTCTTTTCATTTTTGCCTTTGCTTTCACCAATTTTTTAAAGGTCAATTC
Source organism: Gossypium hirsutum (assembly GCF_007990345.1). NCBI lineage: Eukaryota > Viridiplantae > Streptophyta > Magnoliopsida > Malvales > Malvaceae > Gossypium > Gossypium hirsutum. Next base: position 42,831,817 of record NC_053442.1, on the reverse strand, counting down.
AACCCCTCTAGGCATTTTCAATTTGCTTCATCGAGCTATGATTATCCTTGTTGAACTTCTTGTTCAAATTACTCTCCCCCTAACTTATTACAAGTTATTATTTCTCTTCCCCTAATGTCGAAAAATATATCGACTCAAAATAGTAATCACAAATCATGTCATAACCGAATCTCCAAAACATCTAAAACATATAATAATACAAGGAGACTCGTAATTAATATATATTCCCAACTTTCTTTGAGTACTCACTCATCTTTGTTGTGTTGGAGCAATTGGAACATATACACACATACAAAAATTCAAAGATGAGAAATATTTAGCTCTTGACCAAAAATCAATTGTAATGGGGAGTATTTATAGCCTATTAGCTTGATGCGTACAACACGTAAATCAACATAATCTCACGTTGAAATAGAAAATTTAGTTCTCATAAGTAATGGTTTAGACATTAATCAGATGTGTTCAATCAAAAATTTCTCTAAACCATTATGCGCATAAATAACAAACTTTTACAAAAAAAATTCAAACTCAATCAATAAAAGATTGAGATATAAGCTCATCAGCTTTAGCAAGATGAATTGTCTTAATTGCATAATCTTAAATTAATTATTTAAACAAGCAATCTAGCAAACGAAAGGTTACAAATTGATAACACATATGTGATTCTTTTGTAGATGAATGAGCCCATATTCATTTCAGAAATGCAAGACATTAAATCTCAACTTTAGCTAGTGAGTTTCTAAGAATCAATTTTCATTAAGAACAAACAACAAACGAGAATTTTTTAAATTAAAGAATCTTCTAGTTCTTTAATAAATGTCCATATGAATTCTCAATTAATTTCCGCATCATATATGATCCAGGATAGTCTAATTGGTTACACCAAGTAGTAAATGCATTTGTATCAGTAAACTTTTGGTTTACTTTAACATGAATTTCAATTGTACTAATAATGTCAATATAAATTGTGACAAATTGATAATTTTACTATCATTCCTTTTACTTTGTATCCACATATAAGTACTATTTTGTTATTCACTACTAGAAATGTCTAAACCAATGTGAAATTTACAATGTCACTAAGTTAACAAAATAAATATAATTTTCAAACAATTATATGCAATATTCGTTTCAGGGAATATGCCAAAATCTATGTAGGGCATTTGGTCTAGTGGTATGATTCTCGCTTAGGGTGCGAGAGGTCTCGAGTTCAATTCAAAATATAAATAACCCAATCCTCTTTTGATTCATATGAAATATAATATTTTTCTCATTCACAATCTCAATATGAAATCCATTATGAATATATTTTAAAACCAATGGATTAACCATCACAATATATTACTATATTAGCTCTTCTAGAGCTTTCGACTAATTTTGTACTACCAAATATTGAATAATATTGGTTTATATTTCTTTTGCATTTACTTTGCGGAATGCAATAGATTTACTAGGATAACTTATAAACGTCCCAAAAATTCTTTATTTCATAACCACCATCGCAAACATGTGTGGATTTCAAATCAAAATCTATCTATTCATGTTGTCATTTTCAGTCTCCAATTATAATAAACATGATATAATACATAAATCATAGTAAAATATACCTGAAGATCTTTAACATCATCGTCATCACCCTGGCTATTATCACGAGCACTATTGCAAGTAGTAAAACAATTTTGTTTTCGTAATAAATAATCTAATAGTAAAAATAATTTAATAAGCAATCAAAATTTTCGTGTACGATGCTTGAAAGTTATCCGATACACATTGTACCATATTTCAATACCACATATATGTTATACCATCTTATGAATTTCTAATCAAATATTTATAAATTCAATTTAAAAGATATAATACAATCGTTCAACATTAGCAAGTTAATAAGACTCAATAAATCCTATCAAATTTTCCTTTAATAAACTATGGTAGGTTAATAACATTTTCCACCATAATTTTAATCAAATTATAAGGATATTTAATAACAGGAATTTAATAATCAAATATTTAAAAATCTAAATATTATGCAAACTATAATTTAATAAAAGAATCATAGTTTAAAAGAAACTTTAAAGTAATAATATTTTCATAAAATAATTTTACCAAAAATTAATCAACAAAGGAGAAAAACATACCATGTAAGAATTATATAAATTTCTTTGCATAAAAGGGCATAAAAAATTTAGAGATTTATGTGTACCTGAGTGATTAAAGACTCTAATGATTACCCATAGTATGCATGCCTCAATTGAAATAGCAGCAGCTCTAGGAGGTAATCAACAATAGTAAATTTTGAGATATTTTTGTGACTTATGGAGGAAAAACAATTAAAGAGAATCGTGCTGATAACATGATATGAAATAAAAGGACAAAAAGTAAAGAACAAAGAAAATGAGAGATCAAAGAGAGTGTGTATTTTATTGATCAATGGGAATATTTACAAAACTTCTCCAAAGTTTCTATTTATAGGAATAAGAAGTATAAATGAAGTAGAGATCTACTTCTAATGACTACTAGAATTTAAAGTACATCAAAACTTATCTTGATAGAGATAGACATCCACTTAATAATATGTTCATAAAACTTTTGTTATTTTTACTCTTTATTCTTTTTTTGTTAAATTTAGTTTTGAGTATTTTGAAAGAATCAATTTTCACAATCCATTTTTTAATGGAAATATTAATTAAATTATTAATTTTTAGTATTATAACTTGCATAATAATCCATATATATTTCATGCTAATTTTTTAAAAAATAGCTTATGGACTTTATTTTTATTTTTTATTTTTTTTAAATTTTTAGATTATTTGTTGGTGTAGCATATTAGACAAATAGTGACACATTAGCATGAACTGCATGTAAATTATTATATGAGTTGCCACATCAACATCATTAAAAATTAATATTTTAATTAGCTTTCTATTTTAAAGACTAACAACCAAATTTAGCTAATAAAAATAAAAATCAAATTGATAAAAATATAAACATTAATTACTAAATTTATCATTATACTTAAATAGAATTTTGTTTTATATAAAAGATCTTTCCTTATTCATCAAAATTCCCAAAAAGAAAAAAAAATTCCAGATGAAATTAATGTTGATTGCTGGTGATTCTAATTAAGCAATTTGAATTATTACACTTATTGAATGGTATTGAAATTCGATTTATATCCAATGATTGATTATAAATATGCATGCCATTGAAATTCAAAAGGAAATAAATTTTAGAAAGAAAAAGTTACATAGACTGATTAATATTAATAAAAATTTTAAAAGATGCAATTCAACTATAATGAAAGGGAGGTAATGAGAAAAAGGCTATTGAAATAAATACAATGGATTCTCTCTACGAAAATGCTCTTTGTCAAAATGTTGGTATTGGGGACTCCTCTATGGAGATTTTAATTCCTAAAAAGGTCTGTTTTAAGGATAAAACTGAGGATTTGGTTAAGGATATGCTGGTTGGTCTGACTATTGAACCAATAATCTCTTAGAAAGACAAGTTAATGGGACAATCATCTAAGGCTGATGGAAGTGGAGTAGATGAAGATGAGGATTTTGATCTGCTAGAAGGAGATATCCAGAAGTCTATTCTAAACGGTATTCCTTCAATCAATTTTTCAGATAGTGGTCTTGAAACTTCTGGGATAGAGTATTGGGTATTTAGTTTTACAAAATAAAATATATAGTATTTGGAAGTCCTCGTCGTTGTTCCAATTGATGGACATCGAAAATGGTTACTTTCTAGCTAGATTTCAGAATAAACTTGACTGTGAGAAGGTCTTCTCTGAAGGTCCTTGGATTAATCTTGGTTAATACTTGACAATGTAATAGTGGATGACATCTTTTAACCCATCACAACCATTTCCCAGCGTGGTGATGTCATGGATCAGACTTCCTAGTTTGCCAAGTTGCATGTATAACGGCAAAATTCATGCGGAAATAGGGGAATAATTGGGAAGGTAGCAAAACTGGACATGAATACTGACAATAAGCTAAGAGGACTTTTGCCCGCATGGCTGTGTATGTCAATTTGGACATGTAACGCCCCGAAATTTTTATTTTTTGTTCTTGTGAAGGTGTGACATAACTTTGTATCTGTTTCAGTGGTTAAGTGTCTTGGGTGTGTGAGAGGTCCCAACTTCAAGCTAGGACTTGGGAAAATTTTGGTATTTTTATGAATAAGCCATGTCTTTAGTCAGCAGACTTTTCAGTAAAAGATGACAAATAATTAACAAAATGGGCCTGCTGGTCTGGTGGATAAATGGAGTGTTGGTGTGAAGGAGCTCTTGTGTTCAATTCTCTGTGATGGCGTACAGATAGTATTTTTGCTCCAATTTCGGCTAAGAGTTGTGTTGGGGCAAAATTTTGAGTAGTTGTGTTTTAGTAGGTTAATAAGGAGTGATTTTAGGAGATAATGGGGGAGAGGTTATAAGAAAATAATCTAATTATCTTTTTGTTACAAGAAAAAAGTAGAGTTTCGGTTTTCTCGCCAATTACCCAAAATTTTTCTGATGTTTTCTCTTATTTTCCCTCCTCTGCTGATTCTTTCCCTAGTTGCTGCCAAAATTTCCATTTTTTTTCACTTCCATTTCTTTCTTTATTTTCCAATTGATTTGGTTGTTCATCATTGGTTGCGTGTGTTTGGTAAGTAACGGTTTTGTCTATTGTTAATCATTCTTGGTTAATCTTTGAAAGGGGGATTCTTTTTTGTGTTTAGGAGTTAATCAAGGGGCTGGTGGTTTTGAATCAATGCTGTGATTGTGCGAAGTCATGGTTACTTAAGCGAGGTAAGGGTTTTGTTAGGTTTTTAGTCGAGTTCCTTCCAAAATTGGTTGATTAAAAACGAATTAAGTGACTAATAGATAGATATGTTGATCAATTTTTAGGTTTTGGATGCTTAAGAGTGCTTACGCATTAGAAACGATACCAAGCGTGTACCCCAAACGCAGAAAATAGGATTCGGGGTACACGCTTAAACTATTTTCGACAACTAAGAGAAAATGATGCGTAATATTTTAGAGAAAAGAAATAAGGGTGTTATAAACTTGGAAATCAACATTCTGCACTAAAATAGTTTTGGATAGCAGCAGTAGTCAAACTTTGAAAAATCATCAAATATAGTGTAAATTGAGTTAGAGGTTGAATAAAATATGAAATTAAATTTTATTGAGTCTAGTTTCTCATGGAAGAAACAGTTTAAGCAATGGAATTGTAAATTATGAGATATAATAAAGTTTGTGAGATAAGGTCAGAATGAATTTGGGTTTCTCTATTCTAACTTTGGAAAAATCATTGCAAATTGTAAAAAATTAATTAGGGGCTTAAATTTATATTTTCAAATCTTTAATGAGTCTATTTTCAAGAGAAATAAATGGAAACATCATCCGAATTTCGTACTAAGAGATAAATAATTTTTAGTAAGAAAAGGTTGAAGCTATCAAATAGCAGAATAAGGATAGCTTTGAAGATTTTACTATACTTATTTGATAAGCTATAAACTCTGATAATTTCATGGAAGAAAGGTATTTGAGTCTAGTTTCGAAAACATCAAGAGGATCTTAATTTGGAATTTTGTAGCTCAAGATATAAATAATTTAGTGACAATTACTCAAGCAGACAGCTCTAAATGATCATATAAGTAAATAGTGAAAACATATATGAATATTTAGCTAGCATGGGATACATTAAAAATGGATCACATAGGCCGAGTGGGCCACATGGGCACACACGGGTGTGTGGGCCCATTTTTACTGAAATGTTTCTAAGGTTGCACAGGTCACCCAAGTCGACTGTGAACCTACTGTAAGGTCAGTAAACGCTACTTAAACCCCTAAATGTGTGAAATTGACTGGATGATATATGTACTGAGCATGTTAATATATGAATTGAATATATGTACTGAAATTGTATAATAGCATATCATCCATTGTATGTTGCATTGCATTGGGTTGGGGGTTGTTATTTGGAGGAAGTGTACTGAAAGGCTTTAAGCCTAATTTACTGGTAGCTCAGTTGCAAAGTACTATTTTGTACCGCATTCAATACTACTTAGAGTGTAGGGATGGGTGGGTTGATTATATCCCCACATGGAGTGTAGGGTTAGACGGAGATGGTGTATAGAGGCTGGATGGGTAGGATTTTGCTACTGCATAACTGTTACTGTTACTGATACTGTGATGGGTTAAGGCCCTACTACATTTTTGACACTGTACTGAGATGGGCTAAGGCCCAAACTGTCACTGATACTGAAAAGGGCTTAGGCCCAAGACTGTTCAACTGTGCACTGTGAATACTAATTGTTTGTTTGTTTATGCGGGATTACACATTGAGTTTATGTAAACTCACCCTTTTTGTTTAATGTGCACATGTAATCCCCAGACTTAAACAGATCGGTACGACGGAGGACTCAGTGGTGACCATAATAATTTTTGGACTACATGGTTTTCAATTTACGATTTATGATTTCATTATTATTGATTATTTGGGCTGTAATTTATGGACTCTCTGGGACTTTGGTTTTAAATTTTGGGTTTTTATTTATTTAGTTTACTTTATGGATTTATACCTGCTGGTCGTAGGAAATACGGTTTTCAAAAAGTCAACCTATTTTCTAAATCCATGATCACTTAGACTATTTTATTAAAGCTTCTGCAACGAGGGATGTTTCAAAACAAATGTTTTAAATGAATCAAGACGACTTCCTAAGTTCTAAAAAAGGTTTACTAAAGATAATAACATGGAATGTTTTCATCGTAACAATAAGGTTTCAAAAACACTATCATGTGACATTGCCAGATACGGCCACAACATTTAGGCTAGGTTTGGGGTGTTACAGGACAAAGCATTAGTATCTCAAATTCTTATCAATGGCAAAATCAAGATAGTGGAATACGAATTCTTATCAATGGTGTGCTTTCATTGCAGACAGTATAGCCATGTAAAGGAAGTTTGCTTATATAGGACCTTTGGTTCTAGCACTAAAAAGGAAACGTTATTGTCTAAATCACAACCGGAATGCACGAGAATGGCCATCGACGGAACAGGGGAGAAGAGTGAACCATTTGGGTTGTGGGTGCTTCTTGAGAAGAAATCACAACGCAAATCGAGGGAATCCTGATAAATAGGTACTGAAAATCTAATTAAAAAATTTAAGGATCTTGTTTTAGGGCTTTCATTGATATGGACATAAATGAGATAGTTAATTCAGCTGACATGAATGTGATGATGGGAAATTTGAGTAATAAAGGGAAAGAAATCACACTTCGTGATTCCTAAGGGTATGGATTTATGCAGCATAAATTGGATTAGTTGGCAAGTAGGCCTCAAGCTAGCTCTCTTAATGAACTGGGCTTCAAGAACATTACACCCCAGACTAAGATTAAAAACATTGTTAATGGGCCAGTTGTAAGGCCCGACTTGTCCACGAAAGATAAAGCTGCTTTAGAATGAATACACATAAGGCCTGCTAAGGGTACTAGAAATGATATTAGGTTGTTGGACGAGAATTCACACCAAGAGCCTAGGCCGACTAATGGGACTATTGGATCCAAGGAAATCAACTTTGGTAGATCAGGATATGGAGGCCTATTGGAAAAAAAATAGAATACAACAATCACTCATAAGATCAAGGGACTGGTCATGGACAGTAGTGCCGGTGGTTCGAACCAAAACCTTGTCGACAGATGTGGTGGAACTAACTTAGTGTTGGAAGGTCTGGTAGACATTGCCATTTCAATAATCGACGGAGGTCTTGATCCCACAAAACATATGGCAGTCTCTTTCAAAGAAAATAAAAGCCCAAATTTGACGATCTGCTAGTGGAGGTGCTGAGATGGCTTCGAGGAAGGAATTTGCTAAATCTTTTGGATGGGTTTTAGGTGAGAAAATTGGGGTAAACGAAACAACAAAAAACTCAATAAGATCATTCATGGAAGGGGCAACCATTTTAAATTACCTAACAATTCACGTATGCCATTAAGAAATTCTGTGACTCCTTTGGTTGAAATATCGGCATAAGCTATTGGGTTTCCTGGTTTTAATGACTCAAACAGTGTGGGAGAACATCAGATAAGGGTAGAGTCTTCTTGAAAGTAAGGTTCGTTTTATTTACTCTTTTTCTTATAGATTAAATCTGATAATTTTTTGTCAAATTTCTAAGGTTGCACTAGTTGTAAATTTCTCTGAGTTTTTTGGGAATATAATGTGGAATTTGGCCCAGATATCGTGTGCTTGTTTGAACCGAAAGTAAGCATTAAAAAAATGAATCATATTATTGATAAATTAGGTTTTGGTTATTCTCACCGTGTTGAAGCTATTGATTTTTTAGTAGGTATTTGGGTCGATTGGAAGGAATTATTACGGATTGAAATTCAAAGCCACCCTCAAGTCATCCTCCTTCGTGTTTTTGGCATCATTCCTTCTAAATCCATTTTTATTTTTTTTCTATAGAAGTCCAGACAAGAGGAAGCAGAGACCACCTTGGGATGATTTGAAAGTAGTAATACTGCATAAATCCTTCTCGTGTATGGTAATAGGTGACTTTAATGTTATTTTATCCCCTAAAGATGAAAGAAGTAATTGTATCATAGCGAAAAGATGCAGTTTTTTTGGCAAATTTGTTGAATCTTGTGAGTTACAAGATTTGGGCTTCATAGGTCCATCCTTTACCTGGCAAAGAGGTGGAATGTGTGAAAGATTAGATCGGGCACTAGCTAATGATGCATGGGTGTCAACTTTCCCATATTGTTCAACTTTCCACCTTCCATGAATCAAGTTTGATTATAGGCCCATCCTTATGACAATGAGGCCAGATGTCAACTCAATTGAAGGTAAACTCTTTCGCTTTCTATCAGGGTGGACAAAGTATGCTAACTTCTCCACTTTTGTCAAAGATAAGTGGAGCTATTCAAATAATATGGTTGGTTCTCTTTCTAAATTTATCTCATACGTTAAAGAATGGAATAGGTCTATTTATGGTTTTATAGGTACTCGAAAAAGAAAATTAATGAGGTTATTTTGTGGTAATCAGATGGCATTAGAACATTCTCTCTCTAATCATTTAGTTCAACATGATATGGATATTCGTGATAAGCTGGAGAGTGTTCTTAATCATGAGGAGTTACTTTGGAGGCAAAAGGCTAGATGTGACTGGCTCCATATGGGTTATTGCAACACAAAAAAATTTCATAGCTGTATGATTCAAAGAAGGAAATTCAATCATATTACAGCTTTGCGGCTTGACAATAGGGAGTGGAGTTATGATAATAATATCTTGAGAACTGAGGTAGTGGTTTTCTTTGAAAAGCTATATGGCGAAACTCCACAACCCATGAAGGGCCTCCCCTCCAACATTTTTCCATGACTTAACCCCTCTCCATTATTGGTTCCTTGGAAAAGTCGATTTCAAATGAAGAGATTAAGAGGGCTTTGTTTGATATGGCTTCAGTAAAACACCCGAGAAGTGATGGCTTTCACGCGCATTTTTTCCAGAGTCAGTAGGACACTCTTGGTAATGTTGTTTGTCAATGGGTTTAGGGGGTTTTGCTGGAAATGTCACTAATCCAGAACTGAATAACACCGTGCTTGTATTTATTCCAAAGACAGATAGTCCTGATATTTTTACTCAATTTCGTCCCATTAGCCTTTGCTCTATCTTATATAAACTGGTGATGAAAGTGATTGCAAACCGTTTCAAATTGGTGCTTCCTAACTTCATATCACAGGAACAATCTAGCTTCATTTTTAGGCGCTACATTTCTGATAACATTATCTAGCACATGAGGTTATTCACTCTATGCGAAGAAAATGAACTAGCAAAAATTGGATACCAATTAAGCTGGATTTGGAGAAGGCTTATGACAAATTGAGTTGAGATTTCATTGATGCTTCTTTGCAGGCTGCTGGGGTACTTGAGTTTCTCTGAAAAGTGATTATGTCGGCCATCTCTTCTTCTACAATGTAGATTCTCTGGAATGGAATGCCTACTCATAAATTCAAGCCTAGAAGAGGAATTCAACAGGGATGTTCGTTATCGCCATACCTTTCATTCTATGTATGGAATGGTTAGGGTATATTATTCGATCATATATTGGTGATGGTAAGTGGTGCCTAATTCATCTTTCAAGAACGAGTCCTGCTTTATCTCATCTATTCTTTGCGGATGATTTGGTAATTTTTGCAAAGCTGAGCTTGAGCAAGCATGTTTATTACAGAATATTTTGAAGCACTTTTGTGAATTTTCTGGGCACAAGATTAGTAGTCAAAAAAGTAATATATATTTTTCTAAAGGAATTGAAGGTGACTTGTGTTTCCAAATTAGTCAATTGCTTTGCTTTCATGAAGTTCAAAATCTTGGAACTTATTTAGGAGTCTCTTTTTCATAATAAGGTTTCCAATATTACCTTGAGTTTTGTTTTGGAAAATGTGCTCCACAAATTGCAAAGTTGGGCAACAAGAAAGCTATCCATTGCTGGTAAAGTAACTTTGGCCGATTTCGTCCTTCTATCCATCCCAAATTACTTCATGCAATCCTTGATGATACCAGAAGGAGTTTGCACTGAGATCGAATGATTGGTACAATAGTTTATTTGGGGTTGTTCTGGTGGTCACCCAAAACTTTCTTTAGTGGGATGGGATTCCATATGTCAACCAAGGTCTCATGGTGGTCTTGGTTTTCGGATAGGGTTATTTGGACACCATCAGCTCCAAGTACTTTTTCAGTGTAAAGTGCTTTCTAATCTTTGAAGAAGGCATCTTGGAAGCTAAGGGATGACTACTGGAAGTATATATGGAAATATCAATTGCCACAAAGAGTTAAATTATTCTTATGGTTAGCTTCTAAGCAAAAACTTCTAACAAACTCAGAGCGAACTTGTCGAGGGATTAGGAACAATAGTTCTTACTCTATTTGTGGTCATGACACAAAGGATATTATTCATGTGTTTCGGGATTATAACACCCTAAACCCGGCCTAAACGTCCAGAGTAAGTCCAGAGGGTTACATCAAGGACACTAAAGACACCACATTTATAATAGTCAAAATGAACCATTCATCACGTAATATCCACACAACAATTAACTAAGCATGAAGTCTTTCTAAACTTTACAATATCATAGAATACTGAATTTCCTACTAGTAGTAATTTAAAGAAAGATAAAAGCTTGATCAAGCTCCTACAGCGCCATCCCGTTCAAGTTTGAGTACCACCTGAAATCCAATCAACAACAAAATGACTTGTGCTCAGTGCGTACAAGAAGTTTGTTCAACTAAAACACATTTATAAAATGGTTCTGAATTCAAAGATTCGGTTCAGTACAGAAGTAATTTCAGTTTAGATTCAGAACGAATTAGTTATATATATAAGCAATTTCAGTTTCATATAAGATACAAATCGGATTCAAATGCAATATTCCTACCTCTATCCACTACACACCATCTTCAGCCATCCCAACACACTGTTAAGGACATTCAAGGCCCAACCAACCCTACACACCTTAGAGTGTCCGTTTGACACTTTTATAGAGACGCAGCTTAACTGCTAGATCGAAATGCGATAAAGCGCTAGGATTAGATTTATACACATTGTGGCTTAGACACTAGTCCAGAACAAATTACCTCATTCTTCACAATATCCCAACCCATGTAAATACAAAGTACAAATATCCATACCCTGGGATTCGAACTCAGAGCCAGACAAAGTACAGTCAGATGTTTAACTAGTGAACCAACAGGCTTATTCTTGTCACAAGTTTGCATTGAATTGAACTTAACTATATAACACATGGACAAGGGTTGTTTTAAAAAATAATAAAACTGTTAACAACTCAAATCAAACTCCAAACCCTAATCACAAAAGTAGAGCACACAACCACAGATACAGAGACTTAATTACTGTAAATTCTCACAATTAAATTTTCAAAATTTTGGGGTGTTACAACTCTCTCCTCGTAAAATAAATTTCAACCTCGAAATTTACCTGACTAAAACAGATACGGATACTACCGTCAGATCGATTCTTCAGGTTCCCACGTGGCCTCCTCAGTACCGTGGTTCCGCCACAAAACTTTTACTAGAGAAATAGTTTTTCTTCATCAGTACCTTAACATCACATTCTAAGATCTGGACAAGTTTCTCTTCGAATGTTAAACCCGGTCGCAATTCGATGTCGTCGACAGGAACAATATGCGACAGATCCAGCAGATACCATCTCAGCATCGAGACATGAAACACATCATGAATTCGTTCTAGCTCCGACAGTAATTCTAACTGATACGCAACTAGTCTGACACGCTTCAAGATACAGTAAAGCCCAATGAACCTCTGGCTTAACTTACCCTTGCGTCCAAATCGAAGGACTTTTTTCCATAGTGATACCCTCGAAAATACCAAATCACTTATAGAAAACTAGATGTCTTTTCTTTTTAAATCAGCATAAGACTTCTTTTGATCAGATGTGGCTTTCAGACGATCCCGAATTACTTTTATTGTTTTTTAAGTTTCAAAAACTATCTCAGGACCTAGAACCCGACGTTCACTTTATTCTGTCCAACATAACGGAGTACGGCACCTACGGCTATATAAAGCCTCGTATAGTGCCATTTGAATACTAGACTAAAAGTTGTTATTGTATGCAAACTCCACCAACGGTAGGTACTCCTCCCAACTACCCTTGAAGTCTATCACACAACCCTGAAACATGTCCTCTAGGATCTGAATAACTCGCTCAGACTGTCTGCCGGTCTGAGGGTGATACGCAGTACTGAAATTAAGTCGGGTGCCTAAGGCCTCATGGAGTTTCTTCCAGAACTAAGATGTGAATCGTGGATCTCTATCAGAGATTATTGAGACTGGAATTCTGTGTAGTCTCACAATTTTGAGGATATATAGTTTACCTAACTTCTGTAAGGAGTAATATGTCCGGATAGGTATGAAGTGGGTGAATTTGGTCAATCGATCAACTATGACCCAAATTGAATCTTTCTAGGTGAGGGTTAAAGGCAACCCACTAACAAAATCCATCGTTACCCGCTCTCACTTCCACTAAGGAATTTTAACTAGTTGAAGCAGACTAGAAGGTAACTGATGTTTGGCCTTAACCTTTTTGTATGTTAGACAGTGGGACACAAAGTGACTACCTCCCATTTCAATCTGGGCCACCAATAGAGTTCTCAGAGGTCCCGATATGTAACACCCCTTACTCGAGACCGTTTCCAGAGTCAAGCTCGAGGCATTACTTAACTTAAAAATTCGGGGCATAAAATTTTACTTTTGAAATTAATTTCAATATTCACAACAAAGCTGTCCACCTGCGCAACAGTTACTAACTTAGTTATAACTCAAGCTATGAAATTTGATATTTAAATCTGTAAATTTTCCTTGAAACTAGACTCATATGTCTTCTTACCATAACTTTTTCAGAATTTTTGGTTTGGCCAATTAGTACATTTTATTAGTTAAAGTCTCCCCTATTTCACCACTCGACTATCTTGACCTCTTGTCACTAAAAATAAGCTTTATTATTGTAGGATTTTCATATGGTGTTCTCACTTGTTTCTACAGAAAATAGACTCAATAAGGAATCTATACATTTAAACTAAAACTTATAAAAAATTTTGTACAATTTTTAATGATTTTCTAAACTCAGAACAGATGACTCTAAAAAAAGTTCTGACCCTGTCTCACTAAAATTCATATATCTTAAAATATAAAATTCATTTTGCTACACCATTGTTTTTATATGAAATTAGACTAAATAAGCTTTAATTCTATATATAATTCACCTTCTAATTCATTTTATACTATCCTAGGTGATTTTTCAAAATCACATTACTGTTGCTGCTTAAAATCTGTTTCTTTGCAAATTTTACTCTCTCATGATTTCCATGCATGATTTATCACCTAAACATTTGTAACAACAAACACCTTCATACTTAGCCATTTTAACAACCATTCATCATCAAATACTTATATATCATTCTTTAGCAAAATCATAAATACAAACATTCAAAATAACTAAGTCCCTATACATGCCATAACCTAAACATGGTTCATCATAAAATACCGAGTTGTTGTCATTGATAGTGTGGACGATCTCCGACGTCTTTAAGTTTCCGAAAGTACTTTACAATACTATAAGAGAAAGAAAAATAAAAGAAGTAAGCATAAAGATTAGTAAGTTTACTAGCAAATAAATAACAACATTTAACACAAATAATTAAACTCAAATGTCAAGATCTCTAGTTTACTCTTTATTTAATCTCATTCTTGTTCTCTTGTTGGTTTACTTAGTTAACACATGATCGTAACTTATTCTTCTCTTGCTGAAACATTGAGTATCAATTAATAGTATAGTAAGTTCTTAACTCTTACTCATCTGAGCTTGCCATTTATACTTTTAAATGAACTTTCATTAACATGATTCGTTTACTAACCCGTTGAGACACGTTGGAATAATAAGGATAATTGGGTCTTTTCTGATAATAACATGTCAAAGCCATGTCCTAAACATGGTCTTACATGGGATCCCAGACATGGTCTTACATGAGACCTCTCATTTTGGTGCCAACGCCATGTCCCAGACATGGTCTTACATGGGACCTCTTTACCCAAATGTCATGATATTTGTATCGATACATTCCTCATGTTTCAACGGGGCTTTTTAACACCGATTCTCAGTCATCTCATACTTGAGTCAACATTAAATAAATTCATAAAATAAATGCATAATTGCTGGAAAATAACAATATTAATAATAATTATTGAAATATTGCATTTATTTACTGTAAACTTACCTTGGTACAAAATATAGCCAAATTCACCAACTTAGCCTTCAACTTTTTTCTTTCCTTTATTTAACCTCGAGTTTCGTTCTTCTTGATTATGAAGCTTGGAAGCTTGAAAACCCTAACTATGGATTCTCCCCTTGATAAATTCAGCCTAATGAAGAAGATGATCAAAATTGGCTTTTAATTTTGTTTTTAATTCATTTTAATAACTAAATGACTAAAATGCCCTTAATGAAAAACTTTGGAAACATGTCTAATCATATCCATTTTTGTCCACCAACTTAACCAATGGTCTAATTACCATATAAAGACCTCCAATTTAAAATTTCATAACAATTGGACACCTCTAACATATAGAACTCAACTTTTGCACTTTTTACAATTTAGTCCTTTTGACTAAATTGAGTGTTCAAACGTCAAAATTTTTGAACGAAATTTTCACGAAAGCTTTCCGTGAAATTGTAGGCCATAGAAATATAATAAAAATAAATTTTTCCTTATTAAATTTGTGGTCCCGAAACCACTATTCTGATAACCTTAAATTTGAGCCATTAGACGATGTATTTTTTTCCCACCAAGATGCATAGCATAGGGACTACTATGCGCCTCTTGTAGAATCAACTGTCTCAACTCTTTATCATTATGTACGCAAATTTGACCTTGAAAACACAACACATCATTGCTATTCAAGCTGAAATCGGAAGTCTCATTCGAACCAACATGTTGCAATCGCTGAACTAAAGATTTATCGTTCAACTGTTTAGCCTAAATCTGCTCAATCCAAGTCAATTTAACCCGTAATTCCGCTAACAGCCCACCATCCTCAACCAAACTCAGACGAGCTAACAGTGCTCTCAGATCCGTCACTGCTTTATGGCTAAGGGCATCAGCTACCATATTAGCCTTACCCGGATGGTACTATCATGCAATCATAATCTTTAAGTAATTCAACCCACCTGCGTTGCCGAAGATTTAACTCTTTTTGAGTTAATAGATATTTGAGACTCTTGTAATCGGTGTAAATGATACACCTTTCACCATACAGATAATGTCTCCAGATCTTCAAAGCAAACACTACCACAGCCAGCTCAAGATTATGAGTAGGGTAGTTACTCTCGTATGTCTTAAGTTGTCGCGATGTATAAGCAACCACTTTACCGTCTTGCATCAAAACACATCCTAACCTGACATGTGATGTATCACTGTATACCATAAACTTCCAATCTAATTCCGGTTGAACTGTCTTATCTACTTATGAAACAATTTAGAATGACTGAATACATGTTATTCATACATCAGTCTTAAAGTATCAGACAGTTCTCATATAATCAAATTCAACCATTCATACATTGGAGAGGCCAGTATCAATGTTGAGCAACACTCACGGAATCAAAAACAGGTTTCAGGCCCTATTAACATGTCACACGGCATGGACAAACACCCATGCCCTTGCTCGTTTCGCTCACACGGCCTGGGCACACACTCATGTCCTCTACCCGTGTAGTTCTAAAGCATAAACAATGAGTTACACGGCCTGGACACACGCCCGCGTCCCTGCCCGTGTGACTCACACGGCCTAGGCACACGCCCATGTCCCTGGTCGTGTGGTCTTGAGCCACAAACAGTGAGTTACAGATCCCAGATACACGATCGTATCCATTGCCCGTGTGAACCCTGCATTAATATGGGCATACACGGCCTGGACACACGCCCGTGTACCTTACCCGTGTGACCCCAAATTGATAAATAGTGAGTTACACGACCTGGCACATGGCCGCATAGCACACACAACCTAGACACACGCCCGTGTGCCTGGCCATATGGCGTCAACAGCCATAGTTTTTGGTAACTAAAACTTGCAAAGTTTATGGTTTTCGGCACACACCTGGAGAGGTTTCAAAGCAACAACAGCGATGAGAGTCTTCGAAGCCTAAAACGACCATCTAATAACTCAATCAACCAACTTTATCGACAATACCGTAATTTTACATAGAATACTTTATGTCGAAGGTTTCGACATGAAACCTTCAACTAAATCAAACTTATCGAAAAGTCAACAACGATCACTCAATTTGTCGAGCTGAGGTTTGCTACTCCCGAAACCCCCGCCTAAGAGAAAACCAAGCAACTAATTATCAGAGATTACATAATACGCTCGAGACGCCCAATTTAGAACATAAACCTCAGAATTAACGAATTAACAGTGAAACTTACTTACTAACATTTCAATCACTGCAATTAACTTTGTATAACTTCGTCTAGACCTGTACTTACTTACGACTGTGATCAAAATGAAGAAGAAATTTAAAGAATCAAAAAGAAAAGAAAAGGGAAGAAGGAAAAAGGAAAAAAAATAAAAGAACAGTGATAAAAAGGAACGAATGGAAGAGAACGAAAATTTAAATTCCTAATAACTTCCAGTCAGATACTAGCACTTAGCAAAAAGAATGTTCCCCATTGCATACCTTGGGATTCTAACTCGGAACTAGATAGAGTACAAATAGATGCTTAACCAGTGAACCAGCAGGTTCATTCTTGTCACGGGTTTACTGAATTGAACTTAACTATATAACACATGGGTTGTTTTAAAAAATAATAAAACTGTTAACAACGTGACTCAAACTCCAAACCCTAATCACAAAAGCAAAGCACACAACCACAGATACAGAGACTTAATTACTGCAAATTCTCATAATTAAATTCTCAAAATTTTGAGGTGTTACAAGGATTGTCTAGCAACTAAGGAAGTATGGATTGTAACACCCCTAACCAATCTTCATCGCCATATTAGGGTTACAGAGTATTACGATACATAACAAATCAAATAACAACATAAAACCATCCCATTACTAATTTAAATATATACTCTTCAAAACCAACCATCATTCATAGCATATATACGATTATGAGTCTTATATCAAGCTTACAGAACCTAAAAATTAATTTAGAAACAATTAGGGACTAATTTGAAACAAAACAGAAAAATATAGGAAAACTGAAAAGATGAGCCACACGGTCATATGGCCAGGCCGTGTGGCCCCGGAACATTATCGTGTGGCCAAACCGTGTATAGTTAAAAAAATAGAGTCACACGGCCATGTCTCCAAACTGTATGCCTGACCGTATGCAATTTGAATTAGGGTCACACAGTCATGTCGCAGACCGTGTGTCAAATCGTGTACGATTCGAAATAGAGTCACACGGTTGTGTCTCTAGGTTGTGTAATAGCCTGTGACCATGTGGGACAAACTTGCAACAAAAATTTAATAGGCCACCTGGTCGTGTGGTGTAACCGTGTATGACACACGACCATGTGACAGCTCATGTCCCAGGCCGTGTGCACTTAAAATGGCTTCCAAAACAAGGTAAAACATTATTCATTTCTTAGGTACTGAGCCAAACCATTTCAAATCATTTTTACCTATTCAAAACACATTAAAACATGCCCAAATCATACCAAATCATCCAACCTAGATGACTAACCAATGTGCCCTCATTGACACCACATATAATCAAAATTTATTAATAATCCAATTTAGGCATTCTAGCATCCTAACTAACATTAAGCACACCAAAACTTGTTACCACATAATCATCCAAAATACCATTCAAACATGACTTATAACAACACCTTACCAAAGTGCCAAATATGCAATATATACATCAAATTTGTATATAAGTGCACTTACAACTAAAGTACCAAAATATGTTCAACATTTGCAAAATAAGTATCCTATATACATTCCACAAGTAACCACAATTCAAGACTTCAAAATAAACTGATGTCAGAAGATGGTAAGTGTGAGCTCCGTTGATCTGATCGATACGTTTCGATTATCCAAAACCTTAAAAACATAATAACCGAAGTAATTATATACAATACTTAGTAAGTTCATACAATTCAATTCAATAACTTACCTTAATCATTTAATAGTTAATTGCAAATAACCACTTGAAGTATTAACCTTATCACAACATAATTCAACAGTTTCATGTTAATAAATAATAAATATACAGATATTTAGGGTTCGTATTTTGACCACTTTATGAGAAAATCTCACATTGTACATCCTTTTAAATGTTTTTAATGGAACTTTGTAAAAGAACTCAATACACGAGTGTGAGAAATATTTAATGCTCGTTCGAGCTATTCGGGTACAGAAATATAGGTGTCAGGTTACCCGTCTAGACTAAACCATTGACAACACAGAAAAATAGCCTGGCCAGGGCTAAATATATTCATGAAAGTTACCAGTCCAGGCTAAACCTTTAAAACGACAACAGACTACCAGTCCAAGCTAAATCTGTGTCACATGTATATCCGAGTTTGCAACAAATGATGTAGCTCGGTCCAAAACGAAAATCATTCAGAAACCTCATGTATGAAACTTTTACTCGGTCCATTGGAATTATCTCAAAATTCGTTTTATTACCATATAGTTTGATTTCCATTTCAACAGTTTATATACAAATAATTAACAGCATTTAATAACTAATTATAATCATGGAAGATAGTATGAACTTACTTATTGAAGTATAACAACTCAACTATCAGAGGTTATTCGACAATTTTTCTTTTTCCCCGAACGTCCTCCGGTCTTTGAGATTCTTTATTTAAAGTATAGTTTAATTTAATTAATCAATTCAAACCACATAAGAAATCAAATTTATGCATTTAAGCCATACAAATTGACCCTAAATTTTATCCCTTATGCAATTTAGTCCTTAAACCCGAAACTAACAAATTTAACATATTTAAACTTATACTATGCTAGCTGAATTTCCTATTGTTCTTGAATAGTCCATATATTTCACAATTTCACAATGGTTTTCATGAAATTTTACTACTTTAACAATTTAATCATTAACTGTAAAAATCACTAAATTACTTTAGTAAATAATCTTATTTAGCTATCAAGCTCATAATTCTATCAAATAATTTCACAAACACATAAAATTCATTCATGGTAAGTCCTTAAACTTTTAAAATTTTAACAAAATAGCCCCTGGGTTAGCTAGATGAAGCTATAACGATATCAAAAACATAAAAATTACTAAAAACGGAATCAAAAATCACTTACATGCAAGCACCCTAAATGACAAAATGTTCAAGGTCTTCGCATGGCTATTTTTTGTCTCAATTTTCGGCAATACCAAAAGAAGATGATGATAGCATGTTTGTTTCTTTTGTTAATGTTTTTAATTATTAAATTACTTATTTACCCTTAATGTTTTCATCCAAAAAGACCAATTCCTAACCTTTAACCGTCCGCTACAATTTGAAAAGGCCAAATTATCATATAAGGGTTTCCAACCATGATTTAACAACCAATAAGAACTTATAAACTATTAACATTTAATTTTTATAGCTTTTACAATTTAATCCTTTTTCATTAATTAACCATCTAAACAGTAAAATTTCCTAACCACATTTTAATACGACACTATAACAGACTGGTAAATATTAAATAATTAATGTTTACTGACTCACTTGTCAAAATTTTGATCCCAAAACCGTTGTTTCCAACACTATTAAAAAACGGGATGTTACATGGATACAAGTGCTTCCAACTGATCAACATCACAGATTTTTCTCTGGATCCTTTCAGGCTTGGTTATCTTCTAACCTTTTTGTTCACATAAGGTTGCAGGGACGTGGTGTGATAGCCCTAATGTGACCCTAGTCGGAAAGTGGTTTCGGGACCACAAGACCGAGTCGTAAAATAATTAATTGCTATATTCTATGCTTATTATGTGTGAACATGAGTATGTGGAAGTTTCATTCCCTAATTTTACCAATTGCATGAGAAATTGTTAATAGGGATCGATTTGAGACATGGTGAAAATATGATAGTCCAATTTAAAATGGTCTATTAGTGCATGTACCAAAAAGAGTGGACTTGCATGTCAAATAGACCATTTTTGAATGTGAATGGCCGGCCAACATACGCATGCATTATGGTGTTCCCTTGTCTTCATTTTTTTATATTTGGTGGGAATTATGTATAATAAATTTATATTAGTAAGTGGTGATAAAAACAAAGTTCCATCATCTTTTCTATCATCTTGCCGAAACCATAAGGAAAAGAAAAGAAAAATGGAAGCTAGGACATTCGGCCAAGTGAGTTTATAGATTAAGGTATGATATCATGTGGTTCTTTTGGCATTTTTTTTGTGAAGTTGAGTTGTTTTGATGCTCATAACATGACCCATGTGTTGATTTTTGAGTTGTGTTGCAAGAAACCTTTGGTTATGTTCTTATATGCCAAATTGATGATGTTTTGTAGTATGTGATTTGAAATGGTTATAGATGAATATGAACTAAGAAACATGTATTATTGAGTAAGTAGAAGATAGAATGGGGTTTAAATGGGAGGTTCATTTGATTTATTTTTGTCCTTGTATGAAAAGTGGTTCTTTGTTAAGGCCGAATGAGTCATGCTAGATTAGTTGAAAAGAATGTTCATGTTATGAGGTAATTTGAATAATTGACCGAAACATGGAAGGAAGGGCAAGATTTATAAATTATGTTTGAGGGTGAAAGGAATAATGAAAGTTGTATTAAGTTTAATGTGCATACTTTAGTCTAAGTGTTGAGGAGTATTCGGCTAAGATAGTTGAAATGTGGGTGTTGCCGATTTTTTTTAAATTTAGACTATGGGAGTGGCTATAATGGGCATTAAGATGTTGAACTTAAGAAATTAGAAGTAAATGAACTTGATAGTATTTAAGAGATAGAGGTGATAGATTAATGTTGCACATTCGGCTATGGTTAGGCATGTTGATGATCTTATCTTGATTTAGATAATTAGGCATAAAAGGGTGGTAAAGGGGATGAAATTGTCGAATGATTAGTTGGGTAACAAAAGAAGCATTCGGCCATCACTTGAGAGCTTGTGTGATGTTGGGTTTAAAATTAGCAAAGGTAACTTACCTAATGCATGTGCATGTGTGATTAGATTTTTGATGATATGGTAGTTGCATGAGGTTATTAGCCGAATATACTAACATACATATACATGTGAAATTGGATTGTAAATATTTAGCAAGGTGGTTAAACTAGTTAAATTATTGATTAAGCTCAAGGAGTTAAAGGAGGTGAATCGAGCAAAGGCAAAGAAAAGGTCATCGAGTAGCCGAGTTGGAACCGTCTTACCCAACACGAGGTAAGTCATTAAGCATGTAGTTGGTATTATTTCAAATGGTCATAATGTTTATGTATTGATGCTGAATGGAATGAATAAATATATATATATGCATGTACGTATGTGATGATGAAATTGTTGAATGAAAAGAAAAGAGGTAAGATGTACTGAGTTGTTGATCTCGGCACTAAACGTGCGGGTATAACCATTTATGACCATGAGATTGGTGCTAAGTGCGCGGGATTAAATTGTACAGCACTAAGTGTGCGATTTGACTATGTTGCACTAAGTGTGCGAAATGAATATGATGCACTAAGTGTGCGAATTGACCATGCGGCACTAAGTGTGCGAGTTTGACTATGTAGCACTAAGTGTGCGATTTGATTACGTAGCACTAAGTGTGCGAGTTGATTATATAGCACTGAGTGTGCGGACTTAATATATATTCTTGAATCATTATGGACACTAAGTGTGCGACGCTATTGAGTCGATCACGGACAGCGGATCGGGTAAGTGTCTTGAGTTCATGGCTAATAGGTGCTATGTCTATACTTGGTGTTGAGCTTGGTAAGTTTGAACCTATGTGACAAATATACTTGAAGTCACGTACATGAAATTTATCGTAGAATGGGTGAAAGGCCGTTTAGTGTATGTTTGTAACGAAAATAAAATGATTTATGAAAATGCCTCGAATATCCTATTGATGAGTATGTGGATTGTGAATGCATAAATTGGTATGAAATTAAACCGATAGGTCGGAGGAACTATGGTATGGTTCGGAATGGATGGAGTAATTAGCCTCGTTCCATTTTGTTTTCTCTTGTGATAATGTTATTGATGGATGGTAGTGCATAGCTTATGACTTACTGAGTTATAAACTCACTCGGTGTTTCCTTGTCACCTATTCTAGGTTTCTTGGACACATCTCTTTTTGCGTGGTCGGGCCGTCATCGAAGTCATCACACCGGATAGCAAGTTTTGGTACTTTCTTCTTAGTCGGCTTAGGAGAACATTTCGGCATGTATAGGCTATTATGTAGTGTTTGAACTTTGGTATGTAAACTTTAAGCCATGCGAAAATGGCATGAATGTTCGATTGAGTTGGATCAAGGAGTAGGCATAAAATGGACCTAGTTACTTTCGTAACAGATGCTGGCAGCAGCAGTGACATGAGATTGAAAATCACAAAAAAATAGTAGGAGTGGAATTAATTGATGAATAAATTATGTATTCGAAGCTCGATGAGTCTATTTTCATATAGAAGCAACGAAAAGATCATATGGACAGTATGTTAAGAGATATTCAGGTTCTCGTGAGACAGGGCCAGAACGGTTTCTGGATTCCCTGTTCCGACTTTGGAAATTCATTATAAATCAACCAGAGATAATTAGGAGTCATACCATATATGTATAGATTCCTCTCTGAGTCTAGTTTCTATAGAAACAAACGGCATCAGTGTTGAAACTCTGTGCAGGGAGATATCCAAGTCGTAATGCACAAAGGTCAGTGTAGTCGATCCCTGTAACATGGGAGACTTTGACTAATAAACTGTACTAATTGGTCCAACCAAAAATTCTAGAAAAAAATGTGTAGATGGGCATATGAGTCTATTTTCAGGGAAAATTTACGGAACTGGATTTCGAGTTTCAGAACTCGAGATATGATTTTTTTAGCGACTAGTACGCAGACTGGCAGCTTGTCTGGAAAATTTTTTTTTAAGTGGGTTGAAGTCTGTTAACACCTCGTGTTCGACTCCGACGACGGCCTCGGGTTCGGGGTGTTACACGTGGCATTATTTGGTCGTGCCTTTTTAGAGTTATTACTTGGCGTATTCAGAAAAATAGGATTATTTTCATCTTCCAGAATGTTACTTGGTCGACAATTGACATTGTTAAAGTTTCCCTTAGCTAGCCCTAACAATATGAGTTAACTCACAATGATTATCAAAATAATACTCATAATTAGGGGTATCGACTGACCTTAGATAGATTGCTGGTTCATTTATCTGGTTCATTTATTCATTGACGGAATAGTGGCTACATTTAGAGTGGTACGAGATCAAGAAGGAAATTGGATCTTGGGGTTTAATCGATACTTAGGTCGATGCACACCTTTCAAAGCTGAACTGTAAGGTATTTTAGATAAGATACTTGTTCTGCTAAGCAAAGGCTATAAATGGGCCACAATTCAATCTAATAACCCATATGTGATAAAAGCCTTGTTTGAAAATAGGTTGGAAGATTCAGGTATCACTGTGCTTAGGAGGATCCGGCGAGTCTTGAGGTCTAAAGGGCAATGGTGTATTAGGCATATACCTAGAGAAGATAACATAATTGTGGATCGTTCGGCCAAGCTGGGACTAACGTGGAAGTCAACTTTACAAGTCTTTGATACTACTCCTAATGAAGTCTTAGAGATTTTTCAACAAGACAAAACGAGAGGCGCTTTTGAACATTTAATTTGATGTAATTTTGTTGTTTTACTTATCACCAAAAAAAAAGAGAGAGAGATATTGAGATTGTTGCAGTCGTTGGATGAATCCAGGTTGGAATCATTTAGGAAATGTGCGTATACCATTTCACCCATTACATCGATTACAAAACTAAAAAAAAAATGGAGAGAAAACCAAAGCAAGAATTGCATGGGAAGCATTTCCATTTCCATGCAAACGTTGGAAATTGACTCAAATAAAAACTGTAGGTATCATTATCAGGGTAAAATGGGAATGAAAATAAAATAAAAAGAAGCTAAGCACATGTTAATTGAACTCATATATATATATATATTTCAAACAAGGATATTTGAAAATATTTTGAAAATATTTTGAAAATTATTTGAAAATTTTTGGATTTTACAAGAATTATAGTAAAATCCACCATCTTCATCAACAAATAGAGGCCCGACACAATTTTTGGTTTTGATTTGTTACTAGCATTTATGGTTTTTTTTTACTTAAGTTTTTGAATGTAGAAAAATCCAAATCGATATAATTCAAATAAGGATATTTAAAAATATTTTGAAAGGTATTTTTAAAAATTTTAAAATTACAAGAATTATAGTGAAATCTACCATCTCCATCAACGAACAGGGTCAAACACTTTTTTTGGTTATACTTTATTAGTAGTATTTATAATTTTATTTCACTTATTGAATGTATAACTGATTTTAAACTAATGTTTGCAAGTAGATTTTAATCTAACTATATTACTTTCTAAAGCTAAGTAGATTACTTTTTTTTTAAAGAATTAGATTAAAATATTAAGCATCTCGAAGGTTGGTTATAGCGGCATGGGTTTGCTCAACATTCTCACAAATTAAAAGATAAAATCTAATATTTCAGCATTTGCGAAAAATCAAATTTCTACATCATTTAACAACATAAGCCTTGAATCTTTTAAAAGGCATTCTTTTTACCAATGAGCCACAACCAATCCAAAGAAACCCCTGCAAATATCCCAAGTAATAGACATAGCACTAGTATATTACCCAAGGCATTTTGTTCTGGCCCCTGTCAAAAGAAAACAAGAAGTTTTTATTAGAGATTACAAAGAATATTTAGATAAATTTCATACTGCAACTTACTATGCCAGCACTAACCTTATAACCTTTAGGTGCTGCAGTCATCACACAGACCGTAAGGTGACCATTTGTTAATCCCAGGAATGATACGAGCAATATCATCCATCCTTGATCACCATACTTGGCAGTGAAGTAAAAGGCAGGGATCAGTAAGAAACGAGAAAGTATTGCAATCGTAAGGCCTTTCCTTGACTCTATCTTCAAGAATTTCACAAGGGGAAGATATCTTGATATCAAATCCCACACATTGTAAGATGCTATCAACACAAGTGAATACCTAGAAACACATCAATCGTACCATATTTATCTTCAAGTGGATATTTAGATCTTTAGGTATAAAGGTAAAGCAACTTCAAATGTCATTTCACTGAATGAATGAAAATTTACCATGTACCCAACTTATGTTCACCAGTGTTTTCGTATAAGAATCCAGGGAAAATCGATAGTGTTAAGACGTATAATAGAAACAGGTCTAGCGCATAATCTATGTTTTGAATGAATAATTGTTTGTTGCTTAGCCTCTCATTCTGTTCATTCTGTGAAAATGACAAAAAAAAAAAAGAAGAAGAAGAAAAAAGTTGTATTAACTTAAAGCAAGGTTAAAAGAGGTTTTGAGAAATATTTGGTAAAGGTCAGTATTTACATGGTCTTCTTTTGTTTGGATACCAGCAGCCGCAAGATCAGCTTGAACAGTTTTTGATCCTTCTAAAGCTGCCTTAGAGCGGAAGTACTTCACTATTGGCAATTTGGGGAAGAAATATGTATACAATAGGACACATAGGAACTCAAATAATGTAGAAATAGCTAGAAACAACACTGCAAAAAGAAGAGAATTTTTGTTTCAATGAACTAACAGACGTAAGCCAAATTAATGACGGTTTTGTCAAATAGCGAAGAAAAGGCACATACTTGCCCCTTTACGAAGACCATTGTTAGACTTTTCAAAGGCTGCTTTTGTGATAAGCCTTAAAGCAGAGGTCAAGGCACCAGATGCAGCCAAACCAGCAAAGAAGGACTGAATCATAAAACCAACAATTAACCGTTAAATCAACTGTTAATCAAGTGTTAAAGAAGATAAAGAAAACCAACCTGGATAAAGTCAGGGAGCATGAAAGACAAATCGCCAACAATTCCACCTTGAACACAGGCGTCTGCAACTCCAAAAAAAGCAACAATAACACATATACCAATGAAAGATCCAAGTCCTCCTCTCCCTGATGTAGCTAAATCTAACTATCGAAGAAATGATGGGGGAAAAAATAGAGGTTAGTTGGAGAATGAAGTGGATGATGAAGTGTGTAAAATAAAGGAGCAGTTTTACTTTACCACTAAGAGCATGAAAGTACTTGCAACGAAAAGTGAGTATCCAAATATGTTCCTCCGCCTAGTATTAATCTTTGCTTCGTTGTATGCCAATATTGACATTGTTCCAAAGGCAAAGGGTTGATAAACCAGAGTAAGCACCCTTGAAGGATGGTAGTCCTTCAAATGCAAACATACACAACATGAGATTTGGATAATATATGTATTGAACTATTGACAGAACAACGACATTTAATGCTTGGAATATGCAGTTAATTAACATGATAGTGAATGTATCGTTGTGACAATTAAAATGTCACTACTGTAAAACGAACTATAGTTATGAAATTGTCATTATTTATATTAAAAATTATTAATTTTTAAAAAAATCTTATTTGTAATTTTTAAAGTTATTTTTAATCTATTAACATTAAAAAGTTATAACTAATATTCATAATACCAATATAAATTCACAAATGTATAAAATAAATTTCAACATAATAAATTAAAAAAATTAATTAACTAAAATTATTAATATGGGTAAACAAATATAAACTAAGTAAATAAAGGAAGTATTCCAGAAAAAAGTAAAGAAAGTAAATATACAAAATGTGTATAAAAGACGAGCAACGAAGATAAATATAAAAATGACAAATATGAAATAGACTGGTTTATTTCAATGTTAGATTAATAAACTTATCAGATCATCAATTTTTCATTAATTAATTTAATTGTCAATTGAATAATAATTAAATATTAAAATTTTATAAAATTCATTCAACCATCAATTCTTTATGTAGTAATTCATTGAAAGACTTCTATTTAGACCTATATCAATTAATTTTTTATCGAATTAATCTAATTAATTTATCTGATCCAATTTCAATGATAACAATTTATGTTAAATAATTTGTAGGAATTTTGGATGATTAAAAAAACACAAAATATTAAAACAAAAAATGATACATGTAGTTTAAGAAACAAAACTAAAGATTACATAAGTACACAAGTAAATTCAGCCCTTTATGTTAATTCTAATTTTCTTTTTCATTTTTCACTTTTTTTCAAATATCTTTTACATTTTTTCTATTTAAACAGTATCGAAAAAAATAAATATAAGTTTTTTCTTATTGCAGAGATATCTGTTTTTTTGCCACCATCTCTATTTTTAACTTTAAAAATAAAATATTTACCATTTTTTAAACTTCGTATAATCTCTTTCATCCACGTTTGTTGCAAGTGAACATATAAATCTTCTTTTATTGTTGTAAATCATCCTATTCTTTTTCACATAATTCACAAAAATGGGTTTATTTTTATCATATTATACGCATAATTGCTCATATATAAATATGTATTGTTATCAAAAATTAAAGCCAGCCAAATATAATAATATTTTATGAGTTTACATCCCACTATTTATTTTATTAATTTTAATTATCCAAAAAATATTTCCAAATTTAAATATAACAATTTTTTATCATCAAATTTTAATATTTATGATTTGGGGTTTTTATTAAAAATATGTTTTACACGTGTTTTTCACAATGTTTGGATTTGGTTTTTGTTTTAATAAAAAATTTAATCATTTATCAATATAATTGTACTTATCATTCTTGTAAAATTTTAAACTAATTCGATATTTTTATCATATTGATCTAAAATATTGTATTTATTAATATTTATTAAATGATTGAATTTTTTATATAAAATAAATAATCAGAAAATTTTAATTAGTTACACTGTACAAAAATATGTAAAACTGTTGGTGTAAATGAATCTCTTTCCATCTAAAAAAAATTATATAAAACCGGACGAAAGAGAAAATAGAAGGGAAATGAAGTTAATGTTGAGTTGACTTTCAAATTTCTTGATAAATAATATTATTTTTAGAAATAAGAATAAAAATACCATTATTTAGAAATTAAGATTTAATAATAAAAACACACACTAAAAGGCTCAGCCGGATTTTGCATTTATAGAAAAAGGTCAATTGAATTTGACCATGACACGACTTTTATGAATTTACACTAATAGTCAATAAATATAACTCTACTATGGGATAAATATTAAAATTTTCATTATCTTATGTTTTAAATTCAATAAAAGAGAAAAGGAATATACCATAATATCTGTGGAAAGATAAAAAGAAGTAAACTTTTAATTCAAAAAAATTAAATTTTATGTTTAAAACCATATATATCATTTGAAAAAAATTAAAGAATAAACATTAAGCACAAAGTAAGAAGAGTTTACTTACAGGAAACAAATTATAATAATAATCTCCAATTGTGAGCATACTATTCCAAGAGATGAGAGATCCAAATCCCAAAATCCAACAAACAATCATGGCACTCAGTTTTCCCTGATTTTATTTTAACAATAAACTAAGTCAATAATACATGTAATTAAATTTAAAAAATAACTCTAAGCTCCATTGATAATTCAAACGAACAAGACGAGAAAGCACAAACCTCAAGCCTTGAAGGTGATTCTCCTTCATAAACATTAGTCATGTTTACTTGCTGGGTATTCTTCAGGATTCTGTCAGAAAACGAAGACCTTAACTTTGCAGTGATAATCAAAACTGGGTGTTCTTCAACCAAGGCAGGTCATAAGCAAGAATGGAAATATATATATATATACACAGAAGAGCTTACAGTAATATTTAGAAGGATGATGTGAAGTGTGAACAGCTGAATAGTATAATAGAGGGTGTGAAAGGCAACAACATGACTTTGTAAGGGAAAAACTATAAATGAAGGAAGAGATACCATTATATAAATAAAGATTCTTCTCTCTCTCAAGAAAAGGAAATCCATGTGTACAAAAACAAAATTGATTATAATTTATGATGGGATCCGTTTTAGATCATTATATTTAATGCATTATTTTTTATTAATTAATTATCATATTAATGTTGTGGCCGAGTTAAGCTTTGCTGGATCCGTATACGAAAGTTATGGAGTTAAAGGTAATTATATATTAATATGAATAATTTAAAGGTATAATTTTAACTTTTAATATCTATATCTTTTTTTATTTTCACTCTTTTTTTTTGTTAAATTTAGCTTTAGGAAAATAATTTAATTATTTTTTATGAAAATATTAATTAAATTATTATTATTTTTAAAAATGTCCACATATATTTTATGCTAATTTTTTTAAAAAAATTATGAACTTTATTTTTATTTTAAAATTTTTTTTTATGATTTTTAAATTATTTGTTGGCATAGCATATTAGACAAATAGTGACACGTTAGTGCTTCATGTGGATTGTCACATCAACATCATTAAAAATTAATATTTTAATTAATATTTCTGTTTTTAAAGAGTAACAATCAAATTTAACTAATAAAAATGAAAATCAAATTGATAAAAATATAAATATTAACTACTAAATTTATCATTATACTTAATTTGAAATAGAATTTTGCTTCATATAAAAGATTCTTTCCTTTTTCATCAAAATTACCAAAAAAATGTTCTTGGTGATTCCAATTAAGCAACTTGAATTATTACATTTACTTATTTAATGATATTTCTAATGATTAATGATAAATATGTAGTTGAAATTTAAAAAAAAATTTTAAAAAGAAAATTTACATTTAATGATTAATGTTCACAATTAAATTAATAAAATATTCAAAAGGCACAACTCAACTATGAAAATATATTATTATTATTATATTAAAATTAGGGTTTAATCAAAGGAGTTAGGACGATGAGAGAAAATATTTAGTAGGAGTATTTTGTAATCCACCGTATAAGAAAGTCAACAAGATAAGCTGGTATTCTTTTAGTGCCAAGTAATGAATGTGAACTCCAATATGTGGAGCTGGGAGAAATAAAAGTAAGGTGGAAAAGGCAGATATAAAAGAACAAAGCAGCTGTCAACGTAAATGGGCAGTAACCGATTTTTTTTTTCTTTTTTTAATTTTGAGTTCAAATGAATAAAAAACAAAAAAAAATTGTGTTTTCATTTTAAAATTCAACTTATTTATTTGAATTCAAAACTATCATAACTATCATTTGCAGAAAGAAAGGCAAGAAATAATTATGGACCTCCTCGGCATGTGTATCGATGGAACAATCAGCGCATTGATATTTATTAATGTAAATGCATTACGATAAGGAGTGGCCCACATAGGCTGCCTACAAGTTTCCAAGCTAAGACAACCCTTAGGCTACCAAAAAAAGGAAAGAAAATTTAAAAAATAGATCGTTTTTAACTTTATTTAATTTTTGAATTAAGAGTAAGGAGGTTCATAATTTAACTAAAATTTAATTAATTGATTGAATCGATTTAATTCGATTAATCAATTAGTGATCAAATTTAATTGACCAAAAATTAATTAATAATTTTTTTAAAATTTTAATTATCGATTAATTTAATTTAATATTGAATAATTAATCGAAATAAAAGTAGTTAGAAAAATCGTTTATTCTTCAAGAGTTGACTGATAAAGTGGCACCTAAATTTTGGGTTTTTGCTAGCTTTTTCTAATATGGAGAGTTATTGGTTGAATTGTTTTATATAAAAAGTTTAATTATGCTTCTACTTTACAGTTTATTTATATTTTTAATATTAGACATTTAGATTTGTTATTTTTTAGTAATTAAAATTTAATGGATCAAATAATCAAATGATTTTTGTTCAATTGAATTATGATATTTTGAGATTAAAAAATTACATATATGGTGAACATTATACACATGGAAAATTAAATAAGTAAATAAAAATGTTAAAATATGATATTGTCATATCCCAAAATATAGGGGTTAATTGAGATGGATAAACAAGCACTATAATAAAACAGGCCATCGCGACACTTTTTTTCTTTACTTAGGACAACGTAAAAAAGGTTGGCATAGGTCGTCCCAACGCTTCTCCCGACGCTTCCAAAAACATCGTCTTTAGTACAGTTGGCATAGGTGACGTGACACTTTTGAAAAAGCATCGACATAATTCAACATAAGCCAACCTTTATTGAAAGGTTGGCAAAAACCTAGTCAAGGCCAACCCTTAAAAAAGGTTGGCATAGGAGGAAATAGACGACAAAAAAAAAGGTCGGAATAAAGCATTCATGTGTTGAATTTTAAAGAGTTGGCTCATGCCCCAATCAAAGGCAACCTTAAAAAGGTTAGGATAGACCCGTCTAAAGCAACCTTAAAAAGGTTGGGATAGACCCGTCTAAGGTACCCTTAAAAAGGTTGGGATTGACCCATTTAAGGCAACTTTGTAATGGAAAAAGTGGATTAATTTTTGCCATATGGGATGAGAATGTTATTGTAACCCTCTATTTCAACATTTAGATTAAATTCTGTTACAATTCCTTATATTTTTTTTATAGATTTGGAATTTAGTTCCTCCACGTTTCATATTTCAGAATTATGTTTCAATAGTTTACCTCATTAAACTTCTTCCGCTAAATTTATTGGTTTGATAGTTTGAAATACGCAAATACTCAGTCATGTAATAAAAAATGATATTGTAATCAAAATAAATTTAATAGGAGAATTTTAACAGTGTTAATAATTAAACTTATATTTTTAAAATTTGGAAAATAGATGGATCGAATTCCTTAAAAAAAAGTAGACAATGGTTGAAGAGTATAAGGACCTGAAGTATATTTTAACCATAATAATATGATGATGTATCTTAAAAGAAATAGGATATGAAGAAAGGAAAAAAAATTGAAATCTAGGAAAATGATTATTCCCTTCTATGTGATCAAACATAAATGAGAAATTTTGTAGATGGAGACTTATGTTCCAATTTTTATTTAATAACACCAAAATTTATATGCCGACTTTTAAAGAGTTGGCTCACGTCTCAGTCAAAAGTGACCTTAAAAGTGTTGGGATAGGCTCGTCTAAGGCAACCTTAGAAGGATTGGGATAGACTCATCTAAGTCAACCTGAAAAGGGTTGGGATAGACTCGTCTAAGTCAACCTTAAATGGGTTGGGATAGACACGTCTAAGGCAACCTTAAAAAGGTTGGGATAGACTCATCTAAGACAAATTTGTAATGGAAAAAGTGGAGTTATTTTTGTCATATGGGATGAGACTGTTATTGTAACCTTCTATTTCAACATTTAGATTAAATTTTGTTACAAGTCCTTATACTTTTTATAATTTGGAATTTAGTTCCTGTACGTTTCACATTTCAAAATTATGTTTCAATGGTTTACCCCGTTAAACTTCTTCTGCTAAATTCATTGGTTTGATGGTTGAAATATGCAAATATTCATTTTGATAGTCATGAAATAAGAAAAATGATGTTGTAATAAAACTGAATTTAATAGGAGAATTTTAACAGTGTGAGCAACTAGACTTGTATTTTTAAATTTGGAAAGTAGATGGATCGAATTTCTTAAAATAAAAGTAGACAATGGTTGAAGAGTACAAGGACCTAAAGTATATTTTAACCATAATAATATGATGATGTATCTTAAAAGAAATAGGATGATGAAGAAAGGAAAAAATAATAATTGAAATCTAGGAAAGTGATTATTCCCTTCTATGTGATCAAACATAAATGAGAAATTTTGTAGATGGAGAGTAATGTTCCAGTTTTTATTTAATGGCACCAAAATTTGTTGTATTTTATAAATTATAAAAAAAAGGAAATTAACCCTAAAATAAATAAATGAAATCTAGTTTATATAATCCGCCTAAAATAAGAGTTTATATGTAATAACATTCAATCATAGCATTTAATAATCTCCATCCTTGTAAAAACACAACTTACGTTTTGATCCCCACTGGTGATGGAAACAACTTCATTATTTCTGGGGCTAGAAGGTGCAGGAACTTGTTCTTGGGTCATACTGAAAAATAAGTCAAAAGCAGGTAATAATCACAAGTTTAAAAAGAAAAAAGAAAACCAAACGTGAAGGAAAATTGTTTTTACCTAATTGATAAAATC
The DNA here is from genome assembly GCF_007990345.1 of Gossypium hirsutum. Taxonomy (NCBI): domain Eukaryota; kingdom Viridiplantae; phylum Streptophyta; class Magnoliopsida; order Malvales; family Malvaceae; genus Gossypium; species Gossypium hirsutum. The sequence goes on along the minus strand of NC_053442.1, from coordinate 42,798,071 downwards.
AATAATTTCTTTCGTAGCAACCAACAATAACACAGTAGATTTAGATCTATAAAGAACGGGCAACATCAGAAGTGTCGAAACACAAATCCATTGGCCGCTGCCGATTCTGAATAAAAACAATTAAAAGTTTACATAAATTCTAGATAAAAAATAAAAGGAAAAGGATAATACCTGCTGCGACTGTTACAAATCAATACTAGAGGCAATGGGAGCAACTGTAACATGGACTTCTCAATTTCTCTCAATTATCCATGTTGGACACACACATATTTGAAAATGGATATGGGGGCATGATCTTCCACATGTTTGGAAAAGCTTTAAAATTTTTACTATACCCATGTTAGACACACCCTCTCCGACACCACAAGTCCAGGCAGCATATTGGTGCACAGCAGTATGTCACGGTCTTCTCAACTGTGAGCAACAATAATTGAAACCAATTCTCAAAGTTGCTAGAAACTCAAAATCTCACCATAGTAGAATTGAAGAAGAATTACGTTCGATGGGAAAATTTTTAGATTTTGGGCCCACTTGTCTGTGTGGGCCACACGGTCCAGCACACGGCCTATCACACTGTTGTGTGTCACACACAACTTGACACATGACCTACCACACGGTTGTGGTGTGTTGATAGTTTAGATTTTTAGCTTTGGTTGTTCGTTATTTTCTCGAATTTTCATTACACACCTGATCTGATTTTAATGTAAATGCTACCACGAGATTCGCATAACCTAAAATTGTCATTAACATGCTCAAATCAGTAATGATTATAAAAAACTAAATCGAATATTCCACAAAAATGCCCACATTCAGCTTCCAAAAACATTAAAATACTTACGCAACAGTGAACGACAACAACTTGCCGTTTAAATGGTTAGAGGAGCACAAATTTCCTCTTGATCTTCTCTTGAAAGCACACAAAAGAGCATAATAAAATCGATACTAAAACCCGATTCCACATCAAAATTCAATAATACTCCCGAAACCTAAAATACTAAAACAAAATCACGATGTTACCTGACGAAACAACCTTGACTAACCACAACTTGAAAACCAATCTAGCAGCAAGAGAATGGGGAAGCAAAGTTGAAACAAGAAACAAATCAAAGACCAAAGCAGACGATTTGACAGCCAAAATACTAATAACAAAATAATGAACAAGAACAGAAAGAACGAATGGAAGAAAAACAAATAAAATCTAATTGTAAAGGTTGGGAGAATAACGACGGCGTGAAATGGGGAATGAGAGAACAAACGTAAGAAAAAAAATAAATGGGAGGAAATTTTATTGGGAATTAAAAATAGAATAAAATAGAATAAAAATATTTTAATACCTTTATTCTATTCTTATTTAAAATAAAACCAAATCCAACTACTGTAACACCCTTAACTCATCTCTGTCGTTAGATTAGGGTTACAAAGCATTACTGTACAATTCAGACCATTTATCATCAAAACAGAAATTAACATACAATTATATATTAACATTTGATAACATAATTTATTTATAGAAAAAAATAATTTTACGACCTTAAATTGAGCCTAAGAGATCCTAAAAATAGTTTGAAAACAATCAATGACTAATTTGAAATAACTCAAAAAATTTTGGAAAAAATATGAAAAATTGGGAAACAGGGGTCACATGACCGTGTGACTTAGGGCCAGTTCTTCATTATTTTTAAAAAGTGCTTTTGAAAAGTGTTGTGGAAAAGTGCTTTTGAGAAGTGCTTTTGAAAATTTTGAGTGTTTGGTATTACTGTCAAAAAATACTTTTGAAGAATAAAATGTCCATTTTAGACATGATATTATAAAATAACAAATATGTATTTAAATAATGTTCAAATTAGTTAATATTATGATATTTTAGTAAAAATATAAAAAAAATAATTTATTATAATTTACTGTTAATATTTTAATATATAATATTCATTTTAAATATTTCTAAGTAATTAATATTAATTATTTATTAAATTTAATTAGAATATATAAACTATATTTAAATATAATAATTAAATATTTGTAATTAGATATTGACACAATTGTATTATTACAAAAATTATTTTTTATTTTTAATTAATGCTTTTAACACATTTGTATTATATTACTTTAAAATGTATTTGAATATAGAACCCATATTAGATATTAATATAACATAGAAAACACAAACCTAACAAATTAAAATATTAGATATATTTAGATTGAAGTTTTAAAAAGGGGATAATATTTATATATATAATATAAATACTAAAAATTTTACAATAGCATTTACAATCTAAAGTGAATTCATTAAACTAGAAGCTATAGCATCTCTTGTTAAGTCCATTTCAAAACCACTAAAATTGTTTGATTCACCGTCATCATCACTATCATCATCGTCATCGTCGTCGTCGTCATCATCACTTTGTGGACCATGCGCATTTTCTAAATCAATATTATTCTCATATGCCGAGTTAATATCTTCGTATTCCATAAAATCTGCATCATTTCGACTGACATGTTTTCAGATAAAATTGTGTATCGTCATTGTAGCAACAACGATCATCATTCGCTTTTCAAAACTATAACTTGGCATATCCCTTAAAATGACCCATTTTTTTTCAAAACACCAAAAGTTCGTTCAATCACACTACGTAATGATGAATGTGAATGATTGAATATCTCTTCTTTACCAGAAATCGGTCTACCTCTTCGGAAGTCAGGTAAATGATATCGTTGACCTCTATATGGTCCAAGATAACCTTTCATTTGAGGATATCCAGAATCAACAAGATAATATTTTCCTACAAGTCATAATATAACAAACAATTAATTCAAGAATTTTTTAATAAAAAAATCAATTAAAGAACTTATACTTTATTATTTAAAAAATCACATATAAATAAAATATCTAACCATTTGGAGGGTGAAGAAATTTGTATTTTGGATCTCGAATTGCATCAAGAAATATTCTAGTGTCATGTGCCGGTCCTTCCCATCCAACCATGACAAATGTGAAACACATTAAAATCACATACTGCCATAACATTTTGAGTCGAGATACCTTTTCTTCCAATATAGGGAATTTGTTCATTTGGTGGAAGAATAATCGCAATGTGAGTACCATCAATTGCACCTATGCAATCCTGAACAAATAATCATATTACTCTCGTGCATATTTTTAGTCGACCAAATATATTAAAATATAATAATATAAAATTAAATTTTAACCTTAAAATGCGGGATATATCTAGAATCATTACGTATTTGTTCGGGTATTGAGCTAAAAAAAGGATCTTCGGGTGCAATTAGATCAGTGGTCATCCTTGAAACTTTCTCAAGCACAACTGCAAAGTATCGACTTATTGTTGATCCAGACCTTTGAAATCTTTCTCGACATTGGGAAACTTTTGCACCGGTGCCCAAGATGTATAAAAAAATTCCCAACATTTCACTAGAAGATATGTTTTTTGAAGTTTGCAAGTTGTATCTTGTCTTTAAAACTCTTAACAAACTTGTGAATACCATTTTAGACATCTTAAAATTAATCATACAACATGATTTGTGACCGTCAAGGATCTCTCGGATCCATGTCTCACCTGACTGTTTTGAATCCATGCATGGTTGCCTCAATATATACTTCTCGTAATATAATTGCATGGAAGAAGATGCAACAACAAATATTCGGTTAAAACATTCCATGCGTTGTAAAATCTCTTTCTTTTCCCTTTCATCATCACTTTCATCACCGCTATAATCCTCAACTATACTCATCACCTGTGAATAAATTTTATATCCAAAATCACATATAAACAACTATTAATAAAACTAATTTAGTAAAAAATAAGTGGAACATAAATTCAATATCTAAAGACCAAACATAAACAACTATTAATAAAACTAGATTACACATAAATAAGTAGAACATAAATTCAATATCTAAAAACTAAACATAAATAACTATTGATAAAAACATACTTCGCTTAAGCCATTATAACTAGAAGATTACACATAAATAGATATCTTTGAACCCTAGAAGATCAGAAAGTTTTCAACTATCCTCCATTTCCGTCTTAAGCCACAAAGCTCTAATCTTGGGATTAATTGATAAAAACATAATTCATTTGTCCTTATTGAGCAATAATCTAAGTGCGAAAAAGTATAGCGGACTAGCTTCTGGAACTTCTTCCGACATGCTGTCAAGCATTTTGACTGCTTGTGGAATACCATATGGATCCATAACAGGAGTCAAACTAGATGTGACTTGACTCATATTGTCAGCTGCATTGCATAGTTTTTCTATTTGACTGGACAATCTTGCAGCCCTTCCAATTTGCTTTGAGAATTTCTTTATTCCAGTTTTAAAATGTGAACTTGACGTCTCAAGATTTTTTTTTTGACCGTTTCCATCAATTTGAACATCATTTGAAATGTGAACATCATTTCTCATATTTTCTTCTTCACTCTCTTCAGGTATTTCATTTTTAACATCCTCAAAAAGATCACTACGGAGTGTACCAAAAGAAGGTGTCCATGCTTTATCACCTGTTGCAACTATCCCCATGAACATTTGATCCAACTTCCTTTCGAATTCAGGATCAATGCCTGATGTTTTAAATTTTTTAGCTTCAGGCACAACCTGTATATAAAATGATTGATTAATAATAGTAATTGGCAATAACCTCATAAATAAAAAAATAAAAAATATTTAGAATTTTTAATGTACCTGGAGCCTACTCCCCCACCATTCATCAGATGCATCAACGGTTCTTTTTATAGGATTCCACCCTAAACCAGTATCTTCGCCTTTAAGTTTCTTCCAAGCTTTCCATTCTTTTTTTAGGGCATCCCACCTATTTTTAAGTTGTCTTTGTGAAAAACCCTTGCCCGTTTCTTTCTCAAAGTTGGTCATTATTTTCAACCATCAATCTTTTGTGAAATGAGTACCAGACCTATTACCTTTTAATATCTCTTTAATACAAATATCACAAAATATGTCTGTCAATCTCTTATCCCACATTGCTTTCACTTTTTCATCACTAACTTCAATCGCCGAAGTACTCATCTATTGTGTATACGAACAGATTCGTTTCAGCCAGTAAAGCAATGAAGAAAATCAAATGTCACATAAATATATATGTTTACATGTGTATAAAAAATTTAACTATATACATGAACAAAAAACAGTATTAACAAAAAACGGTATAAAAATTTTAACTATATACATGAACAAAAATTTAATTATATACATTAACTATACACATAAACAAAAATTTATTGTAAGAATCATTTTCAGCCCACAATTCAATTTCTCAACTCCACTAAAACGTTTACTTGGAAGGAAGCAACTAATAAAACAATTGGCTACTGCATCTGGGGAAAAAAGACCAAGGCCTTGGCTTTCCCTTCAATTTTCAATATGATTCATAATTATCTCACCTTATAATTAGGGGAAAGGCTATAAGAGTCAAGCCCAGCACCAATGGGTGCCTGCCTACTGTTTAAATTTTGGCTTGGAATAATCAGCTCGTTTAGTATATGCATTGAAGAGTTTTTGTTGTCCGATAAAAGGTATTTCCCAACTTGCCAGTCTCTTTAATCCACGTTCATATATAGTTACTTAATTTTCCATCATGCAATGACTCATAGCGTGGAGAATGTATGATTGTTTCCAACATGGAATGAGTCTAGATATATAAATTTGAATGAGAACTTGGATAAAACTAGGAAGAATAGATTCAATGGCAGGGTGGCATGGATAGGAGTTAGAGTTGACTACTGATTCAATGGGGGTGACTGGTTAGACTTTTGGAATTGGACATGATTTCAACAGTTTCGGTAGTTAGTGCTTGGAACCCTACGGCTACCGTTGAAAATCCGACGCAAAATGGACCCTTTTTTCCCTTCTGAGGAAGGCAGCACAGCACAGGAATATTTATGCCCCTCTTCTTTTTTATTCCAGTTTTAAATTAAATAAACCAATGACAAAGGTGCCTCTTCTAAAATCTCCAAATTGCAGCAGCGGTCACGACTCACGAGATCTAATTCTTTGCTTGGATAAACATTAAGAAAATGTGCCAAAAGAAAAGAAGGATCCATGGGATCTGTCTCCACAGACAAGTTTCAAGGTTTTGTTTTCAATCATAGCTATCTTCTTAAAGATTCAGCAACATAAGTTCAACCAAATATATCCAACAAAAAAATATATCCAACTTAATCCTCAGGAAAATCAATCCCAAACGAAAATCAATCAATATACAGAAGAAGAGAATAAGAGAAGAAAAAGATAAACTCACCAGCAGAGGGCAGAACAAAGTAGAGGGCAGAGAGTAGTGTAGCAGCAGAGAGAACCAGCGTAGCAGCAGAGGGAACCAGCAAAGAGCAAAGAGCAAAGAGCAGAGAGCAGTGTAGCAGTAGAGGGAACTAGCGTCGTGCGGCTAGAAAGGTAAAGTAACCAACCCAAAAAGACTTTTTGACTAAAAAGCTAAAAAAATCTACTTTTCATCTGCCCAAAAGTCCTTCTAAGAAGTTGATATTTTGCCATCAAATAGAGGTTGTTCTCCATTGCTTTTTAAAGAAAAGTGCTTTTTTGGCTAAAAGCCCATCTCAACCGTAATGAAGAACGGAGCCTTAGCCTAGGCTGTGTGAAATCTGCACCTGAAAATAAAATAACACATGGCCGTGTGACAGCCCATGTCCTAGGTCGTGTGCTCCAAAATTAACCCCTAAAACAAGATAAGTTAAGGCTTATGCTTGCATTCCAAGACACCCTTCTTCCCACACATATATGTGACGTAAAACAGACCTAAAACACCTACAAAACATGTCATTCAATCATTCTAATTGTTCTAATCAACATGTCATTCAAAGGCACCACAACTCAAACATTAATTCAACACATTTCAAGCCATTTTCATACCTTGAACATATACCACACAACACACAATTGACATGCTTCAATGCTATAAATATGTCCTCTATTTACCTGACCTTCAAATGACCAAATACACATATTAATTTAAGCATTTTACAAGGCCAAAATAAACATATACACAAGTTATGCATCAACTGAAATATATCAACTTACCAAGTAGTAAACTAAAAGATGCACTTATATATGCCAAATACACATTAAGCACTCACCAGTTAGTTACTTCATTATCGAATTATACCACTTAGTCACATTCCTTTACAAGAGACACATAAGAGACCAAACACACCTATTAACATAAACATATACCAACTTATTTCAAAACACATATATATACGAAAGTATGTTAGGCATAGGGTCGAAACATGACAAACTAACATACAACCTTATACATGCCATTTATAACCATTAGTCCAACTTATTCAAAAGCTACCAAAATAGTCAATGAATAGTGTGAATGTGCTCCGACGAAGATTCCAATTGATCGAGCTTTCTGATGATCTACAAAACAAAGGAAACAACTATATAAGCAACTAGTGCTTAGTAAGCTCGTATAAAGGAAACTTAAACTTACCGGACATATTAAATTAAACAACCAAATATACTTTCATCCTATTATATGCCAAACTTCCTTTCCTATATACACCACCTCATAAGGTTAGTAATTATAACATTACATGTAAGTTTCAAATAATTTATGGCATATACATAATAAGCATTTATGCTTTATATATCATCCATCCCATATATATATCCATTATACATTATTCTTATTTGAATCCACAAAGTTAATAGATACTAAGTAAACATAACATCTATGAAACATAACATATATTAAGAAATGAATTCCATGCATATTTCATCCATCACATGATAAATTCTCATCCTTTTCATTTCATATATGCATATCCATCTTTCCATTTCATATGAACATTTGTAACATTAAGTTTTTATGCATGTCTTTCTACTAACCTTTACTTACACGTTGAACCATATAGAATTACATCGAATACTCATGAATAATCACACAAAGTGTGCGTTTTCATATAATCGTAACCTTTCCAATAGTACTCACACGATCTGTGGAATGGGTCTGCTCACACGAGCTGTGGGTCAACATGATAGCTACACGATGCTGCTCACATAAGCTGTGTAGAATCCGCAACAAATGTAGGACCTCAGCCATCGGTAGGACATTCAGACCAGCACCCGAAAACTTGTAAGCCCTAATGACATGTCATTTGTAACCTAAGAATTCACAATGTTCAAACGAAACTCTTTCCATACCCTTATCCTTGACTTTCATTTCCATAGTAGCATTTCAATATTTATCCAATAACACATTTTTCTTACTTAAACTTTAATTCCCTTTTTGACAAAATATCTCACATTAACTATTCATGAAATTTACATGTTCTTAAATTCATCAATAATTTTCTTAAATCATTAAATTCAATTAAACCATGTAATTCATAATCATCAATCCAAAATGCACTTACCTTAATTCTTCAATAGCAATTAATGAATTTACAATTAATGAATGATTTAATATACGAACTTACCTGAACTCATAACAACATCTAACACAATCTGACCACTATTCTGCTACTTTGACTTTTCCACGATTTGTGTTTGTTTGAGTTGTTTCTTGATCTAAATAAATATTTTTATTCAATTAACCCCATTCCAACATTTGAAATAATCAATTTAACTTATAACCCTTCATAATGAAAATTCATGAAATTACCCTCAAAATTTACCTTTTATGTAATTTAGTCCCTAAACTCGAAACTTGCAATTTCACCATTTGAACCATAAATCATGCTAGTCTATTTTTACCCAATCTTATAACATCCCATATTTATCAACAATTTATAGTATTTTCCTTGAATTATACTATTTTCATAAATAAGTCCCTAAACCTTTAAATCATTAAAATTACTTAACAAAATATGTCCATTTACCAACCAAGCTTAACAAGTCTATCATAAAACTTCAAAAACATATTAAATTCATCCATGACACAATTTATAATGTTTAACAATTTTACAATTTGACCCCCGAGTTAACTAGATTAAACTAATACGAACTCAAAAACACAAAAAATTACTAAAAACTAACCTAAAAAATATAACCATGCACAAGGGAGAGCTTGGCCCAAACTCACACCTAAAAAATGGTGGTTTTTCGGCACCAAGAAGATGAACAAAAACAAAATAATAAAGATTTTATCTTTTGTTTTTTAATATATTACTTTACTTTATTATTATTTATTTGAACATATAAAATAAATCAAATTAAGGCACCAACTGTACCTAACATGAAATTACAGAAAAATAGCCACATAAAAGCTTACAACTTTAGTAATTTAACAATTTAACACCTTTAACTATTAGATTTTATTTTTTGTACTTTTTTAATTTAGTTCTTTTTACTTAATTAACTATTTAAACCTTAAAATTTCTTAAAAAAATTTTAATACCACCCTAATAACATTTAATAAAATATTTATAGACTCGATTTATAGAAACGAGGTCCTGATAACTCATTTTCTAAAACTACTTGACTTTAAAGATTTACCACTTGAACCTAATTACTCATTCAAATAACATAATTTATTAAATTAAAATTTATTATAATACTATATTTGACTCGTAAATATTAATAATATTTACGAACTCACTCATCGAATTTGTGATCTTGAAACTACTGTTGAAAAATAGACTGTTACAACTACCCACTAACCCCCAAATCCAATCCATATTCAGCAGATTCTCTAAAGTTAAATTTTAACTCAACTTCTACTAGTTGATCGGCATAGAAAGAAATTAACAAAAATACTCTCAGGGATTCAAACACATAACCTTAAGCACAAATCAAAATATTTAACCGCTAGAGCAGACCACTTAACTTTTGTCAAAATTTAACAAAACAAATCATATATTCTGATATTGCGGCGTTACACGAGGATAAACCGAAACCTCATAGGTGGTAGTTTTTTTACCTCATGAGCTCTAATCTAGCTTTCATTTCACTAGAAAAAGACCCCAAACTCTACGAGCCTAAGCTACAAATTTTGACTTTCCCCTTTTCAATCTTCATCTCTGATTGCTAGTTTTGCTTGAAACTCAAATTAAGGTTTCTCTCTACGGAGCCCAACAGTTCAACTATTGGGATATTCAAGAAGAAAACCTGAACCCCTTCAAATCTATTAAAATAAAAAAAGCCCATGTATGCTTCTCTTATTGGGTTTTTTTTTTGGAAAATTTTCCTTGAGTTTCAATGATTGACTCTGTAATTTTTTTTTTGTTTTTTAGATTTTTTTCAAAGGTCGAATTTGGATTCCGTCTAATTTTCAATGGTCGACTTTGGATTTTTTGTTTTGAAAATTTGGTTTCCAAAATCGAGAAGATATCGGTAATAAAGAAATGGGTTATTGGCCCTAGGTATTGTGGATAGGTTTTAGTGAGAGGTCTCATGTTGGTAGAATGGTGTGGAACTGTTGGGGCTTGTTGCAATTGAGGGTTAGGTTAGGTTGGGTTACTAGGTTTAGGTTGGTGAAGATGGTGAAATGTGGACTAAAGTTGAGGATGTTTGTGACCATGGAAAATGGTGGAGAGAGTCGAGAGGTTGAAGGTAGAAAATGATGGAGAAAGCAACTTCTGATGCCAAGCTGGGGCTGATCGGAAGAGGCTAATGAAAGTGGAGAGTGGCTGTGTACGTGGTCATTGATGTTGAAAAAAAAAGGGAGGAGATCTAGTTTAAGTCTTATTCGTTTTGTGCCATTAAATTATTTTATTTATAAAATTATTATTTTAATAAAAAAATTTTCATGTCAAAAAGGAGAAAAATGGGTATTCATTTATTTATAAATATTTTTGTGTGTATATTTATAATTTTTATAATTTCTAATGTATTATTTATTGAAAAATAAACTTTTAAATAGTTTTTATAATTTAATTTTTTTTTAATTTTTAAAAATCAAGACTAAATTGATAAAAGATGTAAAGTCAATAGCTAAATTTAATGATAGATTTTATAAACATTGGAGGGCTAAATTTGCTATTATGCCAATAAAAAGACCATGTCAACATTCTGTTAATGATTGAATGGACGAGTAACCAAAATATCAAATGTCAATGATGTTAGTGATTAAAATAAAATTTTTTAGACTTATGTGACCAAATAGAAACATGCTAATGATTGGTGACTACTTATATAATTTACCAAAAGAGTAAATGTATCTTCTAATTGGCATTGTATGAATTAAGAAAATATCACATACCCAGGAGGCATTTGTCTAGCAAAAATGATTTTTTCAATACTAATATGATTTTACTATCATAGACATTGTGATAGCAAAGAAATGAAAGAGGTATATATTGGTTTTGATAGTTTTAGGAAGACTATTTTAAAATATTTTGTTATATACCCAAAATTTAGGAGGAATTTGATTTTTGTTACATGTGTTGACACCATTTTTTTGATGAAAAACGGGGTTGACTTGGGTCTTGAAAAATGAAAGCAAAAACGGGAGTCACCACCAATCCTTTTTGATAAGATGTGATTGGATCACCTTGAAAAGTGGTCGTTTTTAATAAACAATTTAATTTTATTAAAATAACGATTTTGGTCTACGAAATTCAGAAAAACGGGTTCGGGAGTCGGTTACGCACGAGGAAGGATTAGCACCCTCGATACGCCCAAAAATTGGTACTTAGTTGATTACTTAATGTCTTAGTGTTGAAAAACTAAAAACTTTAAAGAAATTTAAAATACGATCCTTAAAAAAAACTCGAATAGCATATATTAAAATTCAAGAGGATATTTGGCAATTTGGTTAAACGAGAAATCGAAACCTAGCACCTTAGGGCACGTTCCTCAAATTTCCAAATGCAAAACATTGCCTTATTTTGTAATTTTTGAAAGGATATTTAGCTATTTGGTTGAACGAGAAAAATCGACACCCAGCACCTTAGGGCACGTTCCTCGAATTTCCAAACGCAAAACATTGCCTTATTTTGTAAATTTTGAAAGGATATTTAGCTATTTGGTTGAACGAGAAAAATCGACACCCAGCACTTTAGGGCATGTTTTCTCGAATTTCCAAACGCAGAACATTATCTTATTTTGAAATTTTTGAAAAAGATATTAAGTCGTTTGGTTGAACGAGAAAGACCGACACCCAGCACCTTAGGGCATGTTTCTAGAGTTTCCAAATGCTAAATATTGCATCAATTAGAAATATTTTCCCCTTTTTTGAAATATGATATTTATATGCATGATGGAATAATAAACATGATAATATGAATAATAAAAAATGAACAAAAACGAATAATAAGATAAATCAATCATGCATATACCATAGCAAATAAATAAATAAATAAACTAAAGCATAAAAATGGGCATATAAATAAATACATAAACAGACATAAAAGGAAAATAGGTGAAAATTATAAAACGAAAAGTATGTACATAAAAAGGGACTATATATGTATGTATATACATAAAATTATAAAAATATGAAAAATATATATGTTATAAAATATAAATATCTACATGTATATGTATATAGATTATAAAATGTTAAAATGTAAAAAATATAAGTAAGTACATTATGAAAACACGTGTATGTACATAAATATATAAAAAAAACTAAGATATAATAATGTGCATACTTATACAAATTTAAAAAATATGTATATACATATATCATAAAAACTTGTTCACACATATATACTTGAGACTGTAAAATAATAATAAATATGTACAATAGTTTTAACAATAATATATAATAAAAAAGCACATATTAAAGTAATGTATACACACATATATAAGGTAAATGAAAATATAAACAAAACAGAAATTAATAAATAAAGAAAAATAAAATAAAAAACGGAGGGGATTAAATCGAAATCAGGGATAAAGTTAAATGCCCAAATCATAAAATAAAAAAAGGGTAATTAAAACACGCTACAAAAGGATGAGGACCAAACGTGCAATATTCCACGTCACTCAAACGGTGCCGTTCCAGCGGAATCCAAGCGCACGGTCTAAGGACCAAATCGAAACAACAGAAAAATTTAAGGCCAAAATTGAAAATATGCGAAAAACTGCATTGAAAACACTATAAAATCAGGGGGCCTGTCGCGCAAATAATCCAAGAGGCAAAAACACGCGGATCCTCCCCTCGGGTCGGGTCACCGCGCGGGCCAGAGACCAAAACGACACCGTTTTTGGTCTCTAAACCCTAAGCCCAAACGGCGTCGTTCTATGGGGTTATTTAAACCCAATTTTTTTTCCCAAAATTCATTTCAGCCACCGAAAGAAAAAGAAATTGAAAAAGTCCTCCCTTTTCCTCTCAAGCACCCGACCTTTTGGGGTTCCAGGCCTCCGCCGTGCCGCCTCCACGCCCGGTGATCGGAGATGCGCGAAGTGGGCTTTTCAGCCCTCTCCTTTCGGCTTCCCTGAAGGCTTGGCCTTCTCCACCACGCATTCAAGAAGGGAAAAAAGGAAAAGAAGTCCCTCCCCGTGCGTTCGACTCCGACGACGGCGAAGATGGACACCGACGCCGGCCTTCGAAGCGAACAGGTACCCCTTTTTGTTGTTTTTTTTGTGTTTAAAAGGAACAATATAACAGATAATGAAAATAAAATAAAATATAAACAATAAAACAAAAAACAACTAAAGAAGGGAAACAAGAACAGAAAATGAACTGGAATCAACCTTTTCAATCTTTCTTTTTTGATCTCGTTTTTTATTCGGTCTCCTCCTTTGAATACAGATTTTGGTGGCTTTTATAGCCAAATAAGCAGATAATCTAAAAAATCTATTGTATTCCCTATTTTATTTTTATCATTTCTGTCCAATATTGCTACTGTTGCTACTGTTGTTCTCCTTTTTGCTTTGTTTGCAGGGTTAGGCAAGGTCAACGGAGGTGACCTTGCCATTTCGGTGCAAAGGGGAGGCAGACCTCGGGACGAAGCACCTCGGGTGGCCTGAAAAAGGGGGAACGGCGCGAGAGGAGAGGGAACCCTAGGGTTCCCTGGTGCTTGCTTGATTTTTGGGCTCCAATGGGCCGTCTAGTTTTTTTAGAATTTGGTCCGTTTTAGGCCTGTTGTACATGGGTCATTTAATTTTGGGCCCGGGCATAAATTGAGTCCTACAGCTGCCCCTCTTTGTTCGTTGTCGTGTAACGAGAACAGAGCAAAGACTTCAAAATGACCAATTTTGCCCGGTCACGCCGAGTCTTAACTTTTTCTAGTGCTTCTCTTCTTCGAATAACTTTATTCCAGTCCAGTGTGCCTTGTTGCTTCGATCTTCTTCGCAAGGACTTCAGGGGATGAAGTTTGTAATTTTAATCCACTCTTTTGCAAATTCAAGGAAATAGGATTGGTTCCGTCTGCTCCACTACTACTTAGGGAGATAAGATCTGTAAGGTTCAACCTACTCCATTACTGCTTAGGAAGATAGGACTTGATTTCTTCTGTCTGTTCCACTACTGCTTAGGGAGATAAGACTTGATGCGATCTACTCCACTGTAATCTCAAGAAGATAAGATCTCTGGCTTCAATCTGCTCTACTGTAACCTCAGGGAGATAAGACTTGATGCGATCTGCTCTACTGTAATCTCAGGGAGATAAGATCTCTGGCTTCAATCTGCTCCACTGTAACCTCAGGGAGATAAGATCTGAAATTCTTCAGTCTACTCCACTGTAACCTCAGAGAGATAAGACCTGATGCGATCTACTCTACTGTAACTTCAGAGAGATAAGATCTTTTATTTTAATCCGCTCCACTGTAACTTCAGGGAGATAGGATAGTGTCTTCGATCTGCTCCGCCGTAATCTCGGGGAGATAAGATCTCTAATATTCACCGATCTGTTCTCTAGGGAACATGACCTGTATAATGAACCTAATTATGCCTAATGATTAGGATGGCACGATCAAAAATGAATCAAATGCTCCTAACTAGACATGTGTGAATGGTGTTTGCATGAATGCAGAATTTTATATTTCCGAGAATGATCTCGCTTAGGTTGTCATTACTCGAAGTTTATTAAGGCTTTGTGACTGACGTGTTACAGCACCCTTTTTGCTTGACTGGCTTTTCTGAAAAAACATTTAGCCAAGTTGTCCCCACTGTAAACCTCAAAGTTTAATCCATTAGGGCGCACAATTTGTGCCATCATTATGCCACTGCAATCTAATGGTAAAAATATGTGGCTTTCATCTCAATCCTATCTTATCACAAATCAAAGATACAGGATCTAAATCGTTCTGGTTTCTTACACCATTCTCAAGGTGTCGTATTCATGTGCAAATGAAGGCTCTCTTTTCTAAGGTAACCTCTTCCTATTGCCTGATGGTCATTGCTTGCTTGTTTGTGTAAGCTTTGTCACCAACATGGCGTTTTGTCAATCAACGCATTTGACAACAAAAATCCAAAGAGAAAGTCTAAATTTAGACTATTCCTTCCCAAATTTCCAACCTTTAAATTTGGTGTGTTCTAAAAAATAGTCCTGCTTCAGGCTCCTTTATTATTTAGAAACTTTTCAGAGTAATATGCAAAACTTCCTTTGTGAAAGTTTTATTAGTCCATACAACATATTTGCAAAAAGGTCATAACAATGGATAAGAATAAAGCTGGTTCTGATCATAACTCAAAAAAAAATAAAATATCAAAGATAGTGAAAGAAAGATAACAAAGAAGTGGATTGAGAATGTGTATCTTAGCAAAAAGAAAAAACGTATTTTCAAGAATATACATATAAATAGAATAAGAACTAGGTGCCCCAGTTATCGCAGCTTGAATTTCTCTGTACAAACTTTCTAAAGACCATTCAGAGTTTGACATGTGTTTAGGAGATCTGCAATACTCTGTCAATGCTCCAAGACGTCGCATATCCTTTCTTGTTGGTTCGGGTAAAACAAGATCTTCACATGCCCCTGATCAGAATTTGATCTGCTCAAATCATCTTATGCCCCAATTCGATCAATACTTGAGCCACCCTTTCCAGGTTTTCGACTTAAGCCCCCTTTGGCCTCAAGGTGCCCTTTGCGGGTTTGCACCCTAGCCTCTCCAAAGTTTTTTTTAGAAAGCAAAGCGCCCTTTGCGGGTTTTCACTTTGGTTCCCTTTTTTTCTCAAGTGAAGTATTTCTTGACGAAGTCTGCGTTTACAGGATTTGGAAAAATTTTGCCATCCATCTCACATAAGATCAAAGCCCCACCGGAAAAGGCCTTCTTTACAACATAAGGACCTTCCCAATTTGGCATCAATTTTCCTCTTGAATCCTTTTGCATGGGGAGAATATTTTTTAGCACGAAGTCTCCTTCACGAAACTCTCTAGAGCGGACCTTTTTATTATAGGCTCGCATCATTCGTTTCTGGTACATTTGCCCGTGGCGAATAGCTCTTAGCCTCTTTTCTTCTATTAGGTTCAACTGATCGTACCAAGATTGGACCCAATCGGCTTCGTCCAACTGTATTTCAGATAGCACCCGTAGAGAAGGGATTTCAACTTCAATGGGTAATACCGCCTCCATTCCATATACCAGAAAAAAAGGTGTTGCCCCGATAGAAGTTCTAATAGATGTTCGATAGGCAATGAGAGCAAATGATAACTTCTCATGCCAATCCTTGTAAGTTTCAGTCATTTTCCCCACAATCTTTTTAATATTCTTATTGGCCGCCTCCACTGCACCATTCATTTTTGGACGATACGGCGACGAGTTATGATGTTTGATTTTAAATTGGCTGCAAACCTCAGCTATTGTGCTATTATTCAAATTTAACGCATTGTCGGATATGATTTTCTCAGGCATTCCATATCGACAAATAATCTCTTTCTTCAAGAATTTGCTGACTGCCGACTTCGTGACGTTTGCATATGAAGCAACTTCCACCCACTTGGTAAAGTAATCAATGACCATGAAGATGAAGCGATGCCCATTAGAAGCCTTTGGTGATATTGGCCCAATAACATCCATACCCCACATGAAAAACGGCCAAGGAGAGGTCATGACGTGAAGAGGTGAAGGAGGTGCATGTATTTTGTCTCCGTAAATTTGGCATTTGTGGCATTTCTTGGCATAATCAATGCAATCTCCTTCCATGGTGGACCAATAGTACCCAAATCTCATGATCTGTCTGGCCATCGTAAAACCATTGGCGTTCGTCCCACAAATACCCTCATGTACTTCCTCCAAAATTTTCTTGGCTTCCACGGCATCCACACATCTGAACAGTACCTGATCCTTCCTTCTTTTGTATAACACTTCCCCATCTAGGACATATTCGATGACTGTTCTTCTCAGAGTTCTTTTGTCATTCTCTGTCGCTTGATTAGGGTACTCCCGATTCTTCACGTATTGTAGGATATCCTGATACTAAGGACAATCATCTTTCCCCTCCTCTTCAATGTTGCAGCAATGAGCTGAGGTCTCATAGATACTCATCTGAATAGGTCTCATTGCCTCGAGTCTATTCACCTGAATCATCGAAGCTAGAGTAGCTAATGCGTCAGCCATATGGTTTTCCTCTCGTGGAAGATAATAGAAGGTGATATCGTCAAATTCATCAGCCAATTCGAGGACCAGTTTTCTATACTCAATTAACTTAGGGTCCCTAGTCTCCCATTTCCCTTTAAGTTGGTATATCACCAATGCAGAATCCCCATATACTCTTAGCACTTTGATGTTTCGTTCAATGGCTGCACGAATGCCCATAATACATGCTTCATATTCTGCCATATTATTTGTGCAATCGAAGTCCAACTTGCTAGCAACAGGATAATGATCTCCCTTTGGGGATACCAAAACTGCCCCAATTCCATTACCCGTAGCATTTGAAGCTCTATTGAAATTTAACCTCCATACATTATCTATTTGAAGATTTTCTTCGGTACTCGCCACATACATCAGGTCCTCATTTGGAAAATCGAAGTCCAAAGACTCATAGTCTTCCACAGCTCTACTGGCCAAGAAGTCGGCTATCGTACTTCCCTTTACGGCCTTCTAACTTACATAAACTATGTCAAACTCAGATAGCAGAATCTGCCATCTAGCCATTCTCCCGTTTAAAATAGTTGGTTCCATCATATACTTCAAAGGATCCAACTTTGAAATCAGCCAAGTCGTATGATACAACATATACTGCCTTAGTCTTCGGGTTGCCCAGATTAAAGCACAACACAACTTCTCAATTGATGAGTATCTCATTTCGCAATCAGTAAATTTCTTACTGAGATAGTATATTGCCCTCTCTTTCTTTCTTGTCTCATCATGTTGGCCCAATACGCATCCCATAGAATTCTCAAACACTGTTAGATACAGTATTAATGGCCTATCTGGACTTGGCGGTGATAGTACTGGAGTGTTAGCCAAGTATTGCTTTATCTTATCGAAAGCCCTCTGACATTCCTCATCCTATTCACCCGGATTATGTTTCTTTAAGAGACGGAACACTGGATCACATTTCTCCGTCAATTGTGAAATGAATCGAGCAATGTAATTCAATCTCCGTAGGAAACCTCGAACTTTCTTCTGAGTGCGCGGAGAAGGTAGATCTCGTATTGCCTTTACTTTGTCTGGGTCCACCTCAATCCCCTTTTTGCTAACTATGAAGCCTAATAACTTCCATGATCTGGCTCCAAATGTGCATTTTACCGGGTTAAGCTTAAGCTGAAATTTCCTCAATCTCAAAAATAACTTTTTCAAGACTTGAATATGCTTTTTTTCAGTTCTAGACTTTGCGATCATATCATCAACATAAACTTCGATCTCCTTATGCATCATGTCATGAAACAAAGTCACCATAGCTCTTTGATATGTTGCTCCCGCATTATTCAATCCGAATGGCATTACTTTGTAACAAAATGTTCCTCATAGAGTAATGAATGTTGTTTTTCCCATATCTTCAGGGTGCATCTTTATTTGATTGTAACCAGAAAAGCCATCCATGAAAGAGAATAGTGAGTAGCCTGCCGTATTATCTACCAAAGTATCAATGTGAGGCAATGGAAAATTATCCTTTGGACTAGCCTTGTTCAAGTCTCTGTAATCTACGCACATTTGCACTTTTCCATCCTTCTTGGGAACAGGGACGATGTTTGCTACCCACTCTGAATATTTGATTTCTTGTAAGAATCCAACGTCAAATTGCTTTTTGACTTCTTCTTTTATTTTCAACACAATATCAGGTCTCATCCTTCTGAGCTTCTGCTGAACTGGTTTACAATCTTCTTTTATGGGCAGACGATGTTTCACAATGCTAGTTTTTAGCCCAGGCATATTTTGGTAGGACCAAGCGAAAACATCTTTGAACTTTCGGAGCAATTCAATAAGGTCCCGTTTTGTCTCTGCGGTGATTTCGGTTCCAATTTTCAACTCTTTTCCATCTTTTAGGCTCACGATTTCTAATGACTCATTATGAGGTAGGATCTGCTTATCCTCTTGTCTCACCATTCTTAACAAGTTTGGAGATGCACCATAATCTTCATTATTTTCAAAGTCGTGAGATCCCTCCAAACACATCTCTTGCTCAAAAATAGGCCTCATGTTTGAAGCAGCGTCATTCATGTCATTGATATCTGAGGACCTATGAGGGCATATCAAAGAATATACCAAGAATATATAAATTTATGAATAAATATTTGTGCAAATGAGTTGCAAATGAAAGAATTGTTTGTAAGACGATCAACCAAATGGAAAATATGTATTTGCATAGAAAGGAAAAAAGAGTAATTAATCGAGATGAATATAGATATGTATTTCATAATAATATTTAGGCCCAAGCCTATTTCACAAAAGTTTTCATATCGTTTCTAGGCCGAAAACAACAGGAATGTTCTGAGCATTACTCTGAATAAGCCCTAAAGACTACAGGGATTTCTTTGGCAGTCTAATTGTTTAGCTCGCTCCCAGGTTCGTATGGGCAGATCTCCAATAAGACCATTTTTTCCGTTGTTTCTATAGCGTTGATGTGAATATTTTCCAACATTCCTTTAATGCCTTTGTTACTAGACATTCCACCCTCAGAATGAATAAATCCTCCCGACACAAAAGATGTAGATATGTGGGGAAAGGTTAAAGGCTCCCACTTAGCTTCACATCCGCTCAAACGCGCCCTTCTTTTTTCTTGTCTTTTCTCTATTTCTTTCTTCTTCTGTTTCATGTCTGGCTTGTATCCTAAGCCAAAACTATCGAACTTTTCCTTCAGCATTGGAGCTTCAATCCTTCCTTGAAGATATTTTCCCAGTCCTTTCCCTGGTGAGGCTTCTCTTCCTACCATCAATCGCAACCCCATTTCGGTGGTCCTGGATATTTTCGGTATCGAAATTCTGCTTCCCTTCGCAATAAATATCGTGTTCACAAATTCTAACGACCGAAAAGAACATTCTAGTGCCTCATCGTTGATGTCCACATAAGGTGCCTCACTAGTCATCATCGCAATAATATCCTCCTCTACATCTATTGTTACCAACCGACCCTCCGATACCAACTTCACCTTCTGATGTAATGATGAAGGTACTGCCCCGGCTGAGTGTATCCACGATCTTCCCAATAGACAGTTGTAGGGTGGCTTAATGTCCATTACCAAGAAGTCCACCTCATAAGTGCTTGGACCAATCCTTAACGGTACCTCAATTCTCCCCATAACCTTCTTTTCCGTCCCATCAAATGCCCTTACTATACTCTGGCATCCTTTCATATGCGAACTGTCCACCGGTAATCGACTAAGAGTGGATAGAGGCAATACATTCAGTGCAGATCCATTATCAACCAGGGCCCCCGGGAGTGTGTACCCTTTGCATCGGACAGTAACATGCAAGGCTTTAGTAGAACCCCTTCCTCCAGATGGTATTTCGTCATCATTGAAGAAGATAAAATTGTCAGCGCCTATATTATTGACCAACCGATCCAACTTGTTTATCGAAATATCGTCAGCCACATATGTTTCATTTAATACCTTCAAGAGTGCATCCCGATGTACTTCTGAGCTCAGGAGTAAAACTAAGACAGAAATGCGGGCTGGCTGTTTGTGCAGTTGCTCCACAACACTGTACTCACTATGTTTCAGAAACTTCAAAAACTCCTTCGCCTCCTCTTCTTTTATTGGTTCATTAACCAATGGCTCAACTTCTACTGCCTTCCCTTTCCTCTGTTCTTTCTTCCAATTCTCTTCCCTGGACGACTCTGCTTGAGTGTCATATCGTTTCCCATTGCGCGTGTAAGAGCCTATTTCTTGATTTCTTTCCGCTTCTTTTCCCGAGATGGTCACATTGCATCCATAATTCCACGGCACAATCTTGCTATCCTTATATGAGAAATTTGATGGTTTTTGAATTACAACTTTTGGTGTTACCTAAGCCCTAGCCTTATTACTCTTAGGGCGTGAGATAATAAGCACAGGATGATTTATTTTTGGAGTATCTGTTCCCGACTCTGTCGCGCATATGTTCCTCATTTCTTCCACATCTTCATAGAACCTTATCTCCTTGTTATCCATCATGCTTTGAACCAAAGCCCTAAATCCTTCACATTCTTGGATCTCGTGCCCTGTCTTATAATGGAATTCACAATATTTTCCCCTCTCATGCCCCTCCTCAGAATCTGAGATAACTAGCCCTCTTTTTGTCATTTATTTCCAGACCCGCCTCAATGGAGTTTTTACTTCGGCAATGTCAGTCTTGACTTCTTCTCCCGTAGCTTTGCTCACCATATTCACCCCCTTATCAGCGTGATTAGGTAACGAATTTTCTGCGTTAGGTGTATCGTCAAGTTTGACAACACCCAACTTGATAAGTCCTTCCACTACCTTCTTGAAAGCAGTACAATTTTCTATTGAGTGCCCAGAAATTCCTGCATGATAATCACATTGCGTGTTCGTGTCGTACCATTTGGGATACGGGGGCTGTAGAGGACTCAAATAACGAGGGGCAACAACATGTGTGTTGAATAAAATCGTATACAACTCCTTGTACGACATTGGGATTGCTGTGAATTAGGGCTTTTCAGTAGTTTGCCTAGCTCCCGACTCTTGTCTTGATGATCCCGGTTGATTAGCAACCACTTTCTTTGGTTGATTCACGGTAATTGACCTACCGTAGGCATTCACATTATTCACTTCATTTTCTCTTTTCCTCGGGGCTGCCCTCCTATTATTCTCTCCTCCATCTATTCTTCCACTTTTAATGGCATGCTCGATCATCTCACCATTCATGATTATATTCGAGAAATTCTATGAAGCACTTCCTAACATGTGAGTGATGAACGGGGCTTTCAATGTATTAATAAAAAGTGTCGTTATCTCTTTTTCCAAAAGCGGTGGTTGCACCTGAACTGCCACCTCTCTCCACCTCTGTGCATACTGTCTGAAGCTTTCGTTCGATTTCTTCTCTAAATTCTGCAGAGTTATCCTGTCAGGCATCATTTCCGAGACATGATTGTACTGTCTCATGAAAGCCTATGCTAAATTCCTCTAAGTAGCAATTTTGGTTGGCTCAGCTGATTGTACCACTTTGACGCCGCTCCTGTAAGACTTTCTTGAAAGTAATGTATTAATAATTGATCATTATTAATATACCCCGTCATTCTTCTGCAAAATATAGTAATGTGGGCTTCTGGGCAACTGGTCCCGTTATATTTCTCGAATTCCGGCATTCTAAATTTGTAAGGTAGCACCAAGTCCGGAACCAAGCTCAGATCTTTTGCATCTATTCCATGATAGCTTTCGATGTTTTCTATTGCCCTAAACTTCTCTTCTATCCATTTCCATTTCTCCTCAAATTGTTTTGGAAGTTCCTCTTTCGTCTTGTCCTTTTCAGCCATCTCATCAAGATCTGGGATAGCAATATTATTCGGGCTGTCACCGGGATTAGAGCCCGCTCCGAGTTGAAAATTCATTGGTATTGAGGTATCGCCTTGGAACTGCTGAGGCCTAATCGACACAGAGGGTCTTCGCGGATGCGACTCAGTCTGAACTTGCGCATGTGGAGGCGTGAAACCTGGAGGATAAAGTGGTTCATCATTGTTTTCTTCTTCATTAATAATCACGGGACCTTTCCCCTTATCTACTCCCTTTAATAATTGCGTCATATTAGTTATCAAATCATTTTGAGACTCCTGCATCTTTTGTGCCATGTCATGCTGAATCTTTTCTATTTGTTCTTTCATTTGCGTCTGCAACTGGTCTTGCATTTCCTTTTGAAGTCGTTCGAGTTTTTCCAGCCTTTGATCCATAATTTTTGACTTAGCACGGGTATTGTAACAATGTTCAGTTGGCAAGTTTTCGTTGGTTTCCAGGATAACTGCCATAATTTTAATTAATTAGGGCCCTTTTTGGAACTTCAATGCATAATAAAATGTAATGAGGATGAATGGATGCAGAAAGAGGCATTGATTCTAATTCAATTTCATTAGAAAAAACTCAACTAAAAAACAAATTTCTTTTACATAAAGTGGATTACATATACGGCTTTGCCTTTATGCTCAAAGCCTTAACTCTCCTAAGGAGCCAAGCTAACTCTCGACCCCGACTTGATTCTGATTCATATTTCAAACTCAATACATCGGCCTGAACTGCTAAAGCTTGCAAATGATCAGCTACTTCCCGAATTTGAGATATAGCTTCACCCATCACGTAATCCCTATCTCTAATCTGATTTTGAGAATGGAGGAGCTGCTCTTGGCATTGTTCGTTACGCCTTTAAGAAGTTCCTCTCGCGATTCAGAGCTTTGTAGTGCATATTCAAGTTCTCCTATTTTTTTCTTCAATTCTTCAATCTTATTCAAACTTGCTTTTAGCTCGATCACAGAGTTGCAACTATGGCACAAGTGAAGCGACCTTTCTAACTCCGCTACCCGATCTTTCAATCTTGCTTCTTCATTTTGGCATTCTAATAAACTTTTCTCCAAGGCGCTTTCTCGAGCTCAGGCACATTGAAATTTCTTCTCCCACTGATCAGCTTTGGTCTTTTCTTCCTCGATCTCCTGTTTCCATTGTTCCGATGTTTTCCCCAAACCCGCAGTTCGCATTGACAATCGCAGCCTCTTATAATCCGTTTTTAAACTATCTAAATCCTCTCCAGCCTTATTCTTCCCTTTTCTTAACTTTTCAGCTTCCAACTTGTGGATATCAACATCTAGTCCTAAACGCATCTTTTCCTTTTCCAGCTGTTCTATCCTCTTTCCAAACTCTGAACTTCTTTTTTCGAAGTCTTGCTTGATGATCTCTAGTTCTGAAGGGACTATTCGTAAATGCTCTTCTATAGGACAACCACATTCTTTTCTTGGCTTTGGGATGTTATCATCGATCCTCTTACTCCGCCACCCGTGATATTCGGGAGTTGTCGTTGCTCCTACGGTAATTCTTTTCATCCGGTGAATTCGTTTCCAAGCGTTAGACATCTCTCGAATCTTTCCCCTGTAGTTATTACCTTTATAAGAAAACTCACACTCGGCTAGCCCTTGCGTTGCCGGTACGAACTGCCTTAACCTATATTGTCTTAACACGAGCAAAGGGGCATATCCGTCAGCTCCCCAAATTCCAAGCAAAGAGACCCAGTCAAAGTCCCCACATCGGTACAAAATCTCGTCGGGCACCATCCAAGAAGCTCTCCATTCAACATCTTCATTTCGTAGATTATGAAAGATCATCATCCACTTTTCCTCCGTGATGTCATTACGTCTTGGTGTCGCTACTAATTTCTTCAAAGGCGAGTAATTTTTTGAGAAAACTTGATAAGAAATCTTATCCACCTTCCAGAAGTGGCTGTGAAACCAAACCAATAGGAGTTGTGCACAACCAACGAATCTTCCCTCCCCCGTTCTTCGACATGCACTCAAAGACCTAAACGTTTCGGCCAAAATTGCTGGAACGGGTGTGACCCTCCTATCAAGTTGATCAAACAAATCTGTAACAACTTCGTCTATATGCCCCAACGCTTTAGGAAAAATAACCAGCCCATAAATACTCAAAGCAAAAACATCAACCTTTTTCTTCGTATCCGGGTGTGCCAAAATCTGATCTCGCAAACTTCTCGAAGGGATACATCAATTTTCTCCCTTTTGTTTGATTCGTGCGGTGACCCATTGCTCACTCATTCTGGTAATTCTCGTTAACTTCTTTGTAAAAGTCGAAACATTAGCAGTTCTAGAATAAACTTTATCCACTTAGATTCTTGGACAACGAAGTAAAGTTGTATACTCCTCCACAGTAGGCATAATGTCTACCTCCCCAAATGTGAAGCAGCTATAAGCGGAATTCCAAAATTGGGCCAGAGCTCGAAATAAATGTTCATCTACATTGATGTCAAGCAAGTAGGGTAAATTACCATAATTATAGTAAAACAATTGTTTGACTTCATCCTCCCATTGAGCCCAAATTTCTTTCAACTCTTGAAGATTGTTCTGAGTCACATTGATGCTGATGTAATCCCATAACTCTGATGCATACCCCATTGTCAGACTATCACCTTTCTCGAGTTGTGACTTTTCTCACCATAATTATAGTAATCGAATGTGAATCAACGCCTTTTATAATGAAATGCCATGCAGACAAAATGCCATGCAATCAAAACAAAATAAGTTAGTATCAAAATTAAAATCCGATACAAGCAAGAAATAATAAAGCACCTATTTGGATATCTACTATGGGTTTGAAGTAGTTCTATCTAGGCTGGGTTCCTAGGGTTCACTACATGTGGTTTGGTTCTAAAGATAAGGTACCCGAACCAGCAGATTCCTCGATCTTCACCCATTATAGGCTCATATAGACTGAGTTCGGTTCAGGGGAATACATTTCCCTATGGCTGCACGGAGATGAAAATCTCACGAAGACATAGGTACGGATGTATCCCGAAAGCGATCCTCCATCCTGCACGGAGGTGAAAACCTCACGAAGGAAATAGCTTCTCACTCCCACTTAAAAGGTGTGACCAAGGGTCATGCAATGCAATGTGCAGAAAGATATAAAAATTTAGAATACAAAACATGATGAAAACTATAACTCAAAACAAATGAAATGCAATGAGAGGATCGTATATTTAAATTACATTTTCAACTTTCGACAAAAAGACAAGAAATAATCAACTCGTGGCTCGACTCACTTATTTTTTTTAAAAAAGGTCCCCAGCGGAGTCGCCAAGCTGTTGACACCATTTTTTTGATGAAAAACGGGGTCGACTTGGGTTTTGAAAAATGAAAGCAAAAACGGGAGTCGCCACAAATCCTTTTTGATAAGATGTGATTGGATTACCTTGAAAAGTGGTCGTTTTTAATAAACAATTTAATTTTATTAAAACAATGATTTTGGTCTACGAAATTCAGAAAAACGGGTTCGGGAGTCGGTGACGAATGAGGAAGGATTAGCACCCTTGATACGCCCAAAAATTGGTACCTAGTTGATTACTTAATGTCTTAGTGTCGAAAAACTAAAAGCTTTAAAGAAATTTAAAATACGATCCTTAAAAAAACTCGAATAGCATAGATTAAAATTCAAGAGGATATTTGGCAATTTGGTTAAACGAGAAATCGAAACCCAGCACCTTAGGGCACGTTCCTCAAATTTCCAAACACAAACATTGCCTTATTTTGTAATTTTGAAAGGATATTTAGCTATTTGGTTGAACGAGAAAAATCGACACCCAACACCTTAGGGCACGTTCCTCGAATTTCCAAACGCAAAACATTGCCTTATTTTGTAAATTTTGAAAGAATATTTAGCTATTTGGTTGAACGAGAAAAATCGACACCCAGCACTTTAGGGCATGTTTTCTCGAATTTCCAAACGTAGAACATTACCTTATTTTGAAATTTTTGAAAAAGATATTAAGCCGTTTGGTTGAACGAGAAAGACCGACACCCAGCACCTTAGGGCATGTTTCTCGAGTTTCCAAACGCTAAATATTGCATCAATTAGAAATATTTTCCCCTTTTTTGAAATATGATATTTATATGCATGATGGAATAATAAACATGATAATATGAATAATAAAAAATGAACAAAAACGAATAATAAGATAAATCAATCATGCATATACCATAGCAAATAAATAAATAAATAAACTAAAGCATAAAAATGGGCATATAAATAAATACATAAACAGACATAAAAGGAAAATAGGTGAAAATTATAAAACGAAAAGTATGTACATAAAAAGGGACTATATATGTATGTATATACATAAAATTATAAAAATATGAAAAATATATATGTTATAAAATATAAATATCTACATGTATATGTATATAGATTATAAAATGTTAAAATGTAAAATATATAAGTATGTACATTATGAAAACACGTGTATGTACATAAATATATAAAAAAACTAAGATATAATAATGTGCATACTTATACAAATTTAAAAAATATGTATATACATATATCATAAAAACTTGTTCACACATATATACTTGAGACTGTAAAATAATAATAATAATAAATATGTACAATAGTTTTAACAATAATATATAATAAAAAAGCACATATTAAAGTAATGTATACACACATATATAAGGTAAATGAAAATATAAACAAAACAGAAATTAATAAATAAAGAAAAATAAAATAAAAAACGGTGGGGATTAAATCGAAATCAGGGATAAAGTTAAAGGCCCAAATCATAAAATAAAAAAGGGTAATTAAAACACGCTACAAAAGGATGAGGACCAAACGTGCAATATTCCACATCACTCAAACGGTGCCGTTCCAGCAGAATCCAAGTGCACGGTCTAAGGACCAAATTGAAACAACAGAAAAATTTAAGGCCAAAATTGAAAATATGCGAAAAACTGCATTGAAAACACTATAAAATCAGGGGGGCCAATCGCGCAAATAATCCAAGAGGCAAAAACACGCGGATCCTCCCCTCGGGTCGGGTCACTGCGCGGGTCAGAGACCAAAACGACGCCGTTTTTTGTCTCTGAACCCTAAGTCCAAACGGCGTCATTCTATGGGGTTATTTAAACCCAATTTTTTTCCAAAAATTCATTTCAGCCACCGAAAGAAAAAAATTGAAAAAGTCCTCCCTTTTCCTCTCAAGCACCCAACCTTTTGAGGTTCAGGCCTCCGCCGCGCCGCCTCCACGGCCGGTGATCGGAGATGCGCGAAGTGGGCTTTTCAGCCCTCTCCTTTCGGCTTCCCTGAAGGCTTGGCCTTCTCCACCACAAATTCAAGAGGGGAAAAAAAGGAAAAGAAGTCCCTCCCCGTGCGTTCGACTCCGACGACGGCGAAGATGGACACCGACGCTGGCCTTCGAAGCGAACATGTACCCCTTTTTGTTGTTTTTTTTGTGTTTAAAAGGAACAATATAACAGATAATGAAAATAAAATAAAATAAAAACAATAAAACAAAGAACAACTAAAGAAGGGACACAAGAACAGACAATGAACTGGAATCAACCTTTTCAATCTTTCTTTTTTGATCTCGTTTTTTATCCGGTCTCCTCCTTTGAATACAGATTTTGGTGGCTTTTATAGCCAAATAAACAGATAATCCAAAAAATCTATTCTATTCCCTATTTTATTTTTATCATTTCTGTCCAATATTGCTACTGTTGCTGCTGTTGTTCTCCTTTTTGCTTTGTTTGCAGGGTTAGGCAAAGTCAACGGAGGTGACCTTGCCATTTCGGTGCAAAGGGGAGGCAGACCTCGGGATGAAGCACCTCGGGTGGCCCGAAAAAGGGGGAACGGCACGAGAGGGGAGGGAACCCTAGGGTTCCCTGGTGCTTGCTTGATTTTTGGGCTCCAATGGGCCGTCTAGTTTTTTTAGAATTTGGGCCGTTTTAGGGCTGTTGTACATGGGTCATTTAATTTTGGGCCAGGGCATAAATTGAGTCCTACAACATGTTTATTTGATGGTGGTTATGTTATGACATTTAATAAAAATATTACAATTAATAAAAATTGGTTTTTATTTTAGAATGGATGGAAGAAAAATAATCTATATTTTATCAAACCAATATATACTCAATGATTGAAATGGAATTTGTGAATAAGAAACTTAAAACTTCTCATTCAAATAAAGCATATCTATGACATTTAAGACTTGGACACATTAATCAAGAAACATTCACTATAATTCTGAAAGATGGAATTTTATGCTCGTTTAAAGAGGTGAATCTTCTATAATGTGATCTTACTTGAAATGTAAAATGACCAATATGCCTTTTAATGCTAAAGGTATAGGAGCTAAGCAATTACTAGAATTTGTGCACACTTTTGTATGTGGCCTCGAAAACATTAATAAGCAAGAAGGTTATGTAATATCGGAAGGTTATGAATATTATATAACCGTCATAGATGACTATCCCAAATATAGATATGTTTACCTAATGCATCTCAAGAGTGAAGCTTTTGATAAATTTTAAGATTTCCATACAAAGGTGGAAAAGTAATTAAGTTTATCTATAAGGCATTTTGATCTAACCAAGGTGACAAATATTTATTTGAAGAGTTCTTATGATACTTAATTTAGAATGAGATTATATCCTGACTGACTGTCCTAGAAACTTTACAATAGAATGATGTAGTTGAAGGAAGGAATCTAACTTTGCTTGACAACTTTCATTCAATGTTAAGTTATGCATGACTTCCATCATTATTTTTGAATATATCTTGCTATATTTTAAATAGCGTGTCAACTAAGCCAGAACTTAAGACTTTATACGAAATGTGACATGATAGGAAGCCCAATCTAAATCCTTTTAGGATATGGGAATGTCCTGCACATATGTATGGCAAAGGAAAAGAGTGAGGTGGGAATAGATATAAAATCCACCACTACTCCACTGTTGGCACATTTTGCCCCATCATCTGCCCATTCCACTATGGATATATGATCTTAAAAAATACTACCACCTCCAAAGAAATTGGGTATATCCATCCCCGTTTGCCCACTTCACTTTAATTTGATTTTTTTTCTAATATTTTTAATCTTTTAAACATTATTCTTCAAAAAAAAAAAAACTAAAACATGATAATTATTTTTAATTTTATACCGTTTGTTCCATTTCGTACTTCTTCATACCTTAAACATTTTCATATGTCAAGAGTTGTTCAATTATATAAAAAATAAAAAGATAATTATTACAATATAACACTATGTATGGTCAAAGTGGCTAATTGATTCCAAGAACTAACTACCATTATAATATTGCTACAATATATTTAATGATTAAACTTCCTACGTAATTGTCTAACATAAAACATAAAGTGTCATATAGGGGTGAGCAAAACTCGATTCGACTCGAAAAAATTGAAAAAAAATTTAAATTTCGAGTTAAACGAATCGAGTTATTCGAGTTAATCGACTTATTCGAATCAACTCGATTTTTTTTCCGAATTTCAAGTTCGAATCGAGTTGAGTTTTCGAATTCGAATAACTCGAATAATTCGAATAATTCGAATATCAAACTATAATATTTTACATTTTTACCCCAAACTCCCAAACCTTTTTACTTTTCCCTCAAAACTTTTACTCCTTCCCACTTCCCCCCCAAAACTTTACTCCCCTCCCCTCCCAACCCCCAATCTACCCAAAATCCATTTCCCACCAAAATTTTACTCTCCCATTTATTTTTTCTCAAAATTTTACTCTCAAAAACCCTCAAAACCTTTTATTTTCCCCCAAAATTTTTACTCCCTCCCACTTTAACTTTTATTCCCTTCCCATCTCACCTCCCATTTATCCCAAACTCTCTCCCCTCCAATTTTTTTTTAATATTTTCCCTCCAAATTTTACTCCCCCTATTTACTTTCCCTCAAACTTTTATTCCCCAAAACTTTTTATTTTTCCCCTAAACTTTTACTTCTCACTCTTTACTCTCAAATAGAAAATCAAAATTATCCAAAAAAAATCACTAAACATAAATAGTAATAATTTTATTTATATCTACTATTTATATTATTAAATTAAATTTCACATTTTATATTATTTATATTATTGAATTGTTTAGTCATATTGAATATTTATATTAAAATTGAATTATTAATTATGCCATAAAATATTCGTGTTAAAATTTTATATTGGTATTAATTTCACATTTTATTTTTAAAATAACTTTTATTAAAAAATCATATTTTTATATTTAATATATTTTTTTAATTCTAAAATACATAGTGACAAGAATCTGAAGATAATTGAAACAACTAAGCAAGCAAAGAAGCTAATCAATATATAAAAAATTAATAAATAAATTATGAAGTGATGAAAGTTAATAAAAAATTTGATTAATGTGGACAAATTTTATTATGATGGGTGACAATGGTTACAAGGACCCAAAATTATTTTTTTTAAATTTAACTCGAACAAATATATTCGATTCGAATTCCATCTCACTCGACTCGATTCAAGAAAACTTCAAATAAAGGTAGGATGATAAAATGAGATTTGAAAACTCGATTAACTCGAAAATTTTCGATTCGATCGAATGCTCACCCATAGCGTCATACAAACTTAAAACACATATATAAAGAAAAAAAAATCCATGTGTCTAAAGCATCAACATAAACATATTCCAAATAGCTACCATAAACATAACTAAAATAGCTTAAAGCATTACACGATAAATCATATCATTGAAGTATACAACTAAGAAGCATCCCTGAAGACTTTTCAACAAGTATCATGTAAGTTCACCCTCCTATATAAATATAATATGTTGAAAATAAAGTTGATAATAATTGCAAAGGAATAATTTCATAAATATAATAAAAATAATACTTACGAAGTCAAGTGTAATAGAAAGATCATCATCTAGTCCTCATGACAAGGTATTGGAAGGTTTCTAGTGGTGTATCTAAATACAAAATTATATAAAAAGTTAAGTTGAATTGTCAAATAAAATTAAATATAAATGAAAAGCTAAAAATATATACTTTCTAATTTATTTAATAATCAGATTTTAGAACATGAAAAAACTTTCACCATAATAGGATAAAGTCCACTACGGTGCAAACTTATCAATCTACCACACATATTAAAATCAAACTCTTAAGCCACTATAGACACGAGTGTAGATACACATCTCTAGCAAATTTTTACAACAAAGGATACTTGAAACCACCAAATTTCTACTGTTCCAATATATGAAAATCCTCAAATCTTGGTAACACATTTTACTACAATTAAGAGTCCAACTCTGTCTTTGTACATGTCCTTTTACTCTTCTGCCTATCAACAAACTCATCATAGTCACTCGTAATCCTTTTTTTCAGTATCTTTTGACAAAAAGACATTCGTTTTAGTTTTATTGTGTACTCTTGAAATAGGTTGTAACAAGTTTTTTCAATCCGATTCACCTCTTCATCACAATAAATTGTATATATCTTGGAGAAATAGTACTCCAACAAACATTTGTTGTAACTTTCGTAAAGCCATAAAGCACATTCCAATATCTTTCAAAATTTTCCAACATTTTTTAAGCCATCACTGCAATAGTCACATTAAAGTCAGATTGTCATTGCTCTAATGCTAATTCGATATCACAAAAATTCGAGAAACACAATTTACAAATCAATACTTGGTTTTAGAAAATGTCTCTGTAACAGTGTAAAAATATTACAGCTTTTAAAAGATCAAATATGCCATATTCCAATCTGTCTCTGTTAGCAAAACCATTCATTATAACTTTATTTGCTTTGCACGACTAAAAACATCTTTATACAACAAATGCATTTCAAGCATAAAAAAAGTTGAGTTCCATTTTATTTTGCAATTAAGTACAACTTTTTGAAGTAGAAACTCGCAATTATCATACCGGATCTTCATACATCTCTATGCTTTTTGGAGCCGTTATCCAAAATTGAACACCCTCACAAATTCTATCAACACCATCTCCAATAACACCCAACCCATCCTTCACAATCAAATTCAATATACGCACACAATAATGAACATGAAAAGAAAAATTGCCCTCAACCATAGGCGTATTCAGACCAAGTCTGATAACCAAGATATCAACAATTTCATCTTTGGCTAATAATTGTCCGAAGGAATTGTTGATATTTTTCTATCTAGGTTACAACCTAGAAAAATTTTCCACTAGTCATCAATAATAACTTCTTTCATATGTGGAGCTAGCACATGACAATACATAAATATACAATATGTTAAAATTACAATTAAATAAATATGCATAATTGTTAAAATAACATAAATAATGTCAAAATGTATAACAAGTGTAAATTGAATTTACCTTATGATTCATTTCTACAAAATCCGAGACATATAATGAAATGAGCAATAGTAGTCATGTATCCCTTCTTTTGATGATCTGATGTTCACATGTCACTTGTAATTGCCATTCTACTTTCATTTATCTCAATCAATTTAATTGTTTTCGATTTCTTGTAAATTTTAAAGATATCACTTTTTACCGTATTTTGAGAACGAACATTGAATATTGGTTGACGGTTAACAAAATATGACCTAAACTTCGCATAATTAACCATAAATATTCGATATACATGAACTATTAACATTTCAAAGTTCTTTTATCGCTAAATTTTAGTTAAATGCGCAACTTAAATAAAAAATTTCGAATAATTTAGTGACTTAAATAAAAAATTGTAAATAGTTTAATGATTTAAATGAAAATTTTTGAAACCGAGTAATCAAAACGTAAACTTACTAATAATTTAGTGACATTGAATATAGTTTACTCAGAAAAAATATAGCTTGGGACAGCGGTGGCACGGTAGAAGGAAAAGCATATTTGGGGAGAGCAGAGGACAAAAAGAAACAAAAATTTGGAAAAGGGGAAGAAAAAGCTTTATTCGGTATTGTATATGTTTGCATTATAAGTGGTTTTTGTTTTAACTTGGTTTGTAAATTGATGAAAGTTTCCTATATTTGATGATTTAATATTTGTCTTTCTGAGATTTTTTGTGTTTAAATATTATTGATCTTATATTTCCTTTGTTCTCTATTCATGCCTTAATCTTGATTTGTGGTTTAACTTATTGTTTAACTTCTTTTTTAAATGATACGAGAAAGCTTCAGCATAACCCCAGAAAACAAAAGCCACCAATTGTTTTTGGGTTAATTTATATGTCCTTAGGGAATATTTGCTTTTCAGTCCTTGCTTTTGATAATTATTTTGTAAAAGTTGTATAGTTTATTCTTCAGTAAATTATTATTTAAACTGTATGATCCGTGATTAAAATTCTTTTTAAACACTCATTTGGTACGAGTTCAAATCGAGTGACCCTTTCTCCTACCCAATATTGTATAAAAATATTATTTAAACTTTTAGCTTGATATGAACAAATTCATGACAAAAAGTAAAATATATATTTAACTATGTTGTACTATCAACATAATTATGGTTTTGTTTCAATATGAAAGATTTTATTATAGAAATAGATTAGATACAAACGTTCAAAAGAAAAAAGTCAAAAAACCCTAAAATAACATACAAAAGAAAAGTCGAGTGGACTAAAATGAGCCAAAGCCCAGCGTCAACTAGGCCTAAACAAAGAAACTCTAGAAACCAAGAAACGCTAGATATTGAATCAAGCTACCATCGCCGGCAGGGAGCAACAAGGAGACCAAAAATAAGAGGCAAGGCAGATGCATTAGTCATGACGGCATGGGCGTCTCGGTGAGACCATGCCATTGCTGGCAACCAAAAAGATGCTGTTGGCCATTTTGGGATCTAGTGAACGGTACGGTGGTGGAGAATTGTTGGCTAAAAGACCTCATATGACAGCATGTGCACAAAACTCAAAGACTCTTGTAATTTCACCAGCGAGGAAACAAATGACGACTACGACAACAAACATGAAAATCATGTCTCACCGGCAAGATCCAAACCAGAAGAAAGAAAAGAGAAAGTCGAAGACCACCCTCTTCACGAGGGTAAGAATTGGAAAATATCCAATTTGAAAAAGATTTTTTACAGCGGAAAATTAAAATTTTGAAAACCAATCTGATTTGTGATATTTATAATAATAAACTTTTTTCAAAAATTTCTTGTGCTTTGTGCGAGACAGATCCTAGACAGTCACGACTTTTAACAGAATGAATTTTTCCACTATTCTCATACCATGACTTTGAGTATGGACTCGAACAATTACGAATTAAACATAAAACCAAAATAATTTCTTACTTTTAGTAGGAAAACAAATTTCTCACTAAATAGAAATTGGTAGAATTGTCACCAAAAAAAAATAGAATCTATACTTAGAAATAAATTTAGACTATTTTTGGGCAGAATAACAATTACTCAAACTCCTGTCTTTTAGCCCTACCAGTGCCATCTATTTATAGGAAGAGATAGAAGAATCTAGTTGAATTAGTAAAATACAAATAATACTTATCTGGTAGAAAAATAATTCATCTAGTTCTATTAGGAGAGAGAAGTGACATGTAACATGTAACACCCCAAACTTAGCTGAGTAGGTCCGACCCGAATTTTGCGAGCCACATTAGCCATCGAAGTGAGTAACCGTTAACTCACAACCTAACCTCCAACACACCACATGTAACACCCCTAACCCGTATCTATCGCCATAATAGGGTTATAGAGCATTACCAGAGTTTACTAATTAATTTTCAGACTTTTCTTTTCATCAAGCATTCATATTTATAACCAATCAAAATCAAAACATTAATGAGCTAACGTTAACCAATTTCACTTGTACATGCCATTATAACCAGAACCAAATCATCCAAAATTATCGATAGAACCAATGGATAATGTGATATATCTCTAACAAGCTTCCAACTCAATTGAGCTTCCGATAATCATTTCAATGCATCAAATAATTATACATATTACCAATAATAATTCAATTCCAATAATAAAACACATACACATATATATATTATTCATTACCAAATAGCAGTCACTTCAATTAAAATTATACTGAATATAGTTCATACGAACTTACCAGGCTAAATTGCAGAAATACCAAAATTCAGGGACATTTTAGAAATATTCTATTTTTCTCAAATTTCCACCTAATCTTGATCTAAATTAATATTTCATACAATTTACTAATTTAAATAATAAAACAATTCATTTCATGCAATTTGGTCACTTTTTGACATTTTTACAAATTTATCCTTAAAGTTTTACTTTTATTCAATTTAGTCCCTGGGCCTAAAACGTGCAAATTATCCATTCTAGTTGAATATTCATATATATATTTTCATCCTCCTCCTCTCCATTCCACATCCTTAATTTATATAATATGCTTATAAGTAACATTATCTATGATTTTACTATTTACTTGTAAATTTATTCAAAACTGTCCATTTGAGTCATAGCCACTAAATTATTTTTATCTTGAGCTACAGAACTCC